>NW_014040384.1:30387-49340 GCF_001186125.1 Sphaeroforma arctica JP610 | reverse complement strand
TATATATGCGTCTAACAGTCAATTTGTCTAAATTGGAGGAGCTGCAATACCTACACGGGCTATGCCGGATCACAAGGGTCACTACGGCGCGAGCAAGTAGTGATGTTTTTCTATCAGGGGTGTCAAGTCCTGCGCAGCGAGGACAGCCCCACTTCACAGGGCTGAATACAATGGATGCAATTTTCCGCACAAGTAAAGTGTTGCATTGCACATACATTGGTCTCGATACCCATAGGTCGGTTTTGGAGTGGTTCGCGTTGTTTGATTATCGGCCTTTCGTTGGTGGCCCGACTGTGCGTGAAACGTCGTCGGGAGAATAGCGAGTTGGTTGTTGTGCAGAAAGTGTAAGTAAACTCTTCTGCTGAGATGGTACCAATATGCGTGTTGCTTGCAAATGCAGAAATTTTCTCAATTGAGGTCTAAGTAGTAGCTGACCTAGTATTTGGTATTCAATACACTGAACATTTTCAGTAAGGGTTCTATTGGAGAATCACCGCGCAGTCAAAATATATCAAACAGGAACAAGTCTCTACCTCATACAGAAATCGAGAGGAAACTCAACCCATACTATTCACTGTAAGGAGAAACACGAGTAAATGCACACAGATAGCACAAATACAATGCTACAAAACACACCGGACTGCGGAGAACCTCGCGGCTGAAAGTTTCTTTCCATTCGCCACACGAGCACGCGCCGCTTCGATTTCCTTCTGTTCCGCGTCGAGACGTTCGCTTTGTTCGGCAAATTCATCGTCGTGTGTCAGGGTCTATGGTGGGCATAGGAATTAGCACGTTGTGGTAAAGTTAAAAAGTGTGATACTTCTATCAGAAGAAATGATCAGGATAAGCGAGAGATGTGTAGGAGTATCGGTGCACTAACATATGAGGATCAGGATGAAAGCAAGGATAGGGCTCAGTGCAGGACGGCCATTGCGTTTGTGCACACAAATCAAATACTTGGCAGCATTTATTTAAGCACAGTAATGTGATGGCGATGCAGACACGTACATCTCCTAAAAGATAGCTATCCAGTGTCTGTCACACCGTAGCCTGAAGTATACAGCCGAACGTAAGCCATGACATATGATATTCATTGTTTCTGCTTAGGGAAATGGCTATTTTCTTTCCACCCTGAACCGTTCCTTACTTCTACTGAGATACCTTCCCCTGAACCGCATCGGTGTTTAAACCACTGTCGCCGGTACTTCAGAGATGCAGCGCAATATATATACACTTAACAAAGAAAATCTATTTACGCATTAGAATGAATAGACTCATTAAAGGCATTGCCATCGGCTACCGTTCCCCTCCTTCTAACCTATTCGCCGTTACCACACACACACCTGTGATGAGTGGGTTATGTCATCCCTCACCAGAGCGCTATGGTCCTCAGTAGTGGAAGTGTTGGCGCTGCTCGCGCTGGCCATGGGTGTCGCTTGGATGGGTGCGGTTACTGACTTGCTACCCTTAGGGGCTGGTTTTGTGGTGCTGAAGTTGAGTGCACCTCGCAACGGCTGGTCGTGGTTGAAAGCGCGTATGGATAGGCGGTGGGGAATTAATGAATTGTGAGCAGTTGTATTATGTTTGGGCTGAATGTTCGCGAAACCGTTAGAAGAAACACAATTCCAGCTCGATTCTGTAAGGAATAAGCCGTACTATCATGGGGTGTATCATAAACAGAGCTAGAGCACATCGTATACGATGGACAAGCATCGCCAAGGCGTTGATACACACAGTTCTCCCTGGCGTTTTTACAATGCCGCCTATACAAAACATACGATACAAACACCCAAGCACCCTACAGACCCCGTCTAAAAACACCAATAACCGAATAAGCACACCCACCTCAACCACTGGAGTACCCGGCACACTGCCTCTGTGCACGATCTTCCGTTGCGTCTCCTCGAAGTGCTCGGTCACCAACCCCAGACGCTCAGAGTCCATGTCGTTCTCGCCTGAGTACGCTTGCACCTCAGACTGTACGTCCTCCAAGCCATTCGCATCAGACAATACTTGCCCGGTTGTTCCTACGGGCCTGCTGCCTATGTGTGTAGCCGTATGTACGCTATTGGCCGTCGTCATGGTATGCGTTACCTCCGCCCCACCAGGCGCCTTCGCTGCACGGGCATCCGCACTCGCCGCGTGCTGTGCGTGGCGCGCGGGAGACTGCAGCGGGTGGTCTTGTTGCAGGCGCTCCTCCGTGTGTGTGTGTGCTAGTATGTCGGTGGGTTGGTCGCCGGTTTCCCGCTGCTTAGTCTGCAGAAGGGTCCTGTGCGGCACAGACTCCGCCTCTGATACACCCGTCTCTCTCGTCACTGCTGCCTTGCCCGGGGCTCTCGTGCCTCTCTCGCGGCTATCCTCCGTAGTCTTCCTCTTACTGGAGAGATCTGCAGCACCTCCGTCGTCCATTCCATGGAGTGTGTCTGACCTCCCGTGGCCCACAGCACTCTTAGGCGCATCTGCTCGCTCTAACATATCTCCCTCTCGCCCAGTTTTGGTACCGGGATGCAGGGCCGTGTCAGTGTCATGTGGCCATGTTGCTGGCTCCATCGGAGGTATTTGAGCGTTGTCCTTCGCCCGTGCTGCTGTCTGCACTTCCGCCCGCGCCGCTGTGGAGATTGGCATCGTCGTTGTGGTGACCGTGTTTGTGGTTGTGGTTATGTTCGTCGTGGTGGATGTGGCTGTGACGGTGATGGGCCCCACGGGCACAGGCGCCTTCAGCAGCGATCGAGAGTGGCCAGAGGTAGGTACTGAGGCCTTCTGGGAGATGGAGGGTGGCTGTGTTGGTCTATTGGTGTGTGTTCCCAGCTTCGGCTTCTTGGCACCCGCAACCTCGGCAGGTGGATGTGTGGATTGGACTAAAATCTTGCGTTTGCGATCATGCGTTTCCTGAATCGGGACGAATACAGATATATTTTTAGGGGTGGCCAATTTAGGACCGATAATTGATTATGATTTGCGCTGTTCGTCTTACAGGTCCATGTGTCTGTGTACTGTGGATTGTTATCATTGCAAATGTGTAAGATATATAGGTATCCATGTATATATGTACAAAGGATACCCATGTTAACTATAGCTATAGTCATGAAACGGTGATGGATGAGATTGTCAGAGGTCCTTCGCATGTGCTGCTTTGCTGTTTTAATCTCCAACAAAATGCATAACTTTCAATTCCCAAGATTGCTGGCGTAGGATCGTAAAGAGAGTATAGCGGGAAATCTCATTTAGTCAACCACAAAAATTCGTCCCTTTGTAAAGATGAGGACATGCGCGAGAGAGATCCTCAGTATACGTATACTCCTAATAGCCTATATAACAACAAAATTATCTGTCGTTGACCAGATTTCAACATATCAAGGACTGGCTCGGCTCTATGACAGAAAACGCGACAAACTCTCGTCGAACAGTCATAGACACAGATCACCTGACATACACAAAACTTAATTTGAATGCGGATCGCTTCGCAAGGTCTAAACCCCCACGCAGTACAAAAAACACACACTATCTATAACACTCACTATAGCGCACACATTAGTGGACAACTACAATCTCACAGACACACCTCTTTCATTCCCTTGAGACGCGCTTTGCGATGCCTCTCTCGTTCCTCCTTGTCCTTTATCTTGCGTTGTCGCTCGTTCTCTACGTGCGCAAGGTGCTCGGCCATCCGCTGCCTTTCCTTCTCCTCCTTCTCTTGTTGCTTCCGAAGTTTCTCGGCTTGGATACGAGCAATGTTCTCTTCCTGACGCCTCTTACGCTCATCGTAGCCCCCTACTGGTACAGAGTGGTCGTTTGGTTTTATTTAGCATATTGAGAAACGCTGGCATTGTTCTTTAAAGTACAAAGCCAGAATCGAACTTTATAAAAGAGAAAGATAAAAATATAAGGTTCGCAACGATATGTCGGACACACAATCAACACGGCAAACCCATGCCTACATACGCAGGAGCATATATGGGCGCGATTCAGAAAAGACAGTACGTTCACAATGCCAGTTCATATACACAACAATACACATGCATGTGCTGTACGGCTTCACGAATATAAAACAGTAGATACTTGACACGTCCAAAGGCAACCCCCTAGATACAACCGCGTATGATCTGTGCCTAAAGCAAACTCATCGACGTACACTGTCTATATATAAGCTATCTAGACAAGACGACAAATAATCGCATGCTTTTCACATACTTTTCTTTTTTGGCAATGCAGAAGGCCCTGGCGCTACAGAGTCTTTGTGGGGAGGACGGGTGAAGCGGGACGCATTACCTTGCACCTGCCTGACACTTTTTAGGGCCATCGGTTTCTGTTTGTCCACTACCGACGCCTGGGGCATAATACCCTCTGCAGAGGAGAGTCAGAGCATTTGTGGGTGACGAATAGCAACAACATAAGAAGTACAATCCTGAGAGGCTGAAAGCACCAGAGCTGTTCTGAACTAGTGGGAGTACAGTGTTTTCAATTGGACCGTCTACTCCTACTGTCTGAATTTGTATGGCGCAAGCTGAGTTCGGTACACAATTTTCGTAATCAAGCGCATCGAAATTGTATCCAGAAATGGGACAATAAACAACCTGCGAGATGGACACAGATGTGTTTCTAGCTCGACACAAATTGCGATAGATACACAAAAGTTTTCTACTTGATGAGGACAGTACCTTTAAGCACCGGCACGGTACCTGCGTCAACCTTATCTTTCGTTGTGGTCGCTTGTGCTGGTGGTGGGGGATACTGATGTTCGTCCACAGGGGTTTGAGGCTTGGGAGCACCTTGGGTGGCATGTGGCAGGACAGCAGGCTTAGCCGCGGGCGTCTGTAAAGGCGTCTGCGATGGCGTTATAAAGTTGGATTCAGACAAATCAATAGCACTGCTGCTAGTGCTTCTCTGTGCCACCACGTGTTCGCTCTTGACTCCCGCTTTCGGATTAATATCCGCCTGTGGTTCTGGTGCATTGTGTGGCATCTCGTGTACTGTATCCTTTGGCGTGTCCATGTCATCAGCGGCGCTCTGAGACTGTGAAATTTGTATTGCTACCTGTCGCTCTTCCTTTTTGACTATGCCGGGCTGTTGCTCCGTTGCTGGTATGGAGGTAGTGACTATCTTGTCGGGACGTTTTTCTTCGTTTCCGTCTGTGCTTTCTTCTACCTGTATGCTCTTTGAAACTTCGACACCTTCTACCGACTCCGCAACTGGCGGATCTCTTTGCCGTCGAGCGTCCGCAAACGTGTCATCCGCCTCTGTCAGTAAGGGACCCACACCGCTCTCACGCCTCATCGGCATGGGACCGAGTCCACTCTCTCTGTCTCTGTGATGTGTGTATGTTGTTTCTGCTCGGTGTTTCCTAACAATTGTTTCCTCCTCACGTGCCGTAGTCCCCTTATACACACGCGCGCCACTGTTCGCACCATCCTCAGTGTCGTAGGTTAGAGTCTCCTGCCTCAGTTGAGTATTGATGCGCGTGGTGGGCCGCACTTTGACAGCGGTCTCGCGCCACCCGAAACATGTATCGGCAGCACTCCGCCGCCTCTCTCCACGTGGCTCAGCGATATCTACCTTTGATCTACTGTCGCTGTCTGTATTCATAGTACTGACTGCGCTTCGAGCAGACGCTTTATCCGTTGCCTGTTTAGTACCATGTGGTTGGTCCATCTCAGTCGCATCAATCTCTACCACTCGCGGACTGTCGGGCTCAGCTGTTTCTGAGGCACCGTTTCCCGCTGTCCGTAGCCCTCTAGCCGAGGGCCGGAATAGCTGTGCCAAATGAGTTTGCGACTCGATTGTTGTAGCTGCGCTGTGTGCCTGCATTGTGCGTTGATCCAGATCCACCTCGCCACTTCGCACTGTTCGCGTCGCAGCAGGCGCTTTGTAGGCCCCAACATGTGCCCCGGGCTCTTTGAATTGGACAAGTACGCCGTCTTTACCTACGCTAAGCCGTGGGCGTGGCACCGCCGAGGGTGTGGCGAACGAGTTCGCACTCGTGTTGAAGTTCGATCCCGACCCACCTCGACTTACAAACGAAGCATCCTGAACGCCACTGGTTTGGCGATGGCGGTACGCATGGCTGGACCTCCTACTATACCCACCCATACACATACGTATACTCATGCGCGAGTTCCCCAAAGTCATCGAGCCGGCTACTATAGTCAGCGGGGATTCCTCCGACATGGCCGAGGTGCCCCCGCCCCTTGAGTGTGGACGATTGCTGTCTATCTCTGACCCGTTGAGGCTGGCTTGCGGTGTGGATGCCACGGTCTTCTGCACCATAGGTGTGCCGAGAAAGGTGGCGTTGATTGTTGCGGTGAGTGCACTCGACTCGCTGCTCACATTGGACTGGGTCATTTCATGACCCTGGCGCCCGCCAACCGTTCGGATGAAGCTGTATTCGTGCTGTGCCACACTCTCAGTCGCTCCCGGAGATGCAGCGACGCCCTCACTCGCTGGGTGCACGTTTGCGTTGTGTAGTGGATTCCTCAGGCGCACGGTGATGTCTGCCATGCTGCCAGCCTCGCTCACATCAAGTATGTGCTGCTCTGCTTCGGACAGTCGTCCTCCGTTGCTTGGCAACCCTTGAGTGGCTCGTTTTCCTTGTGCGATCGTGGGCGATGAGGCGTATTGGGTTTTCTCAGGATCTGCAGTTTCTTTATCTAACCTCTCTATCGCACCGCTATTCTCAGATTGAGCATTCTCAACGCGCACGATACTTGCGGGAGGGTTCGTGCCTACCTCTTTCTGTACCGCTTCATTTCTTACAAGTGAGCCAGAGCGTACTGGTTGAGGTTTCTCCCCCCAGATTTTCTCACTGACAGGCACGGGGTGGGCTACTCGACGCTTTGGATTGTCCATGCGTACACTCTCCCCTACGCGATAACCGTTGTCGTCGGTGAAGTGGGCAATACGCGTGCTTTCAGCCAGATGGTGTGGTGCAGGTGCTTCAATTGGTGTCCCGAATGCCTCACCACCTTTATGTTGCGGTGGTCCATTGTCATCAAAAAACGCTGGGGTGTGTTGGTCATTGTTAGACCTTGTGTGTGGGATATGTTGCTTGTCTCCGTGCTGCTGTTCTGCATTCTTCTCGTGTGCAGCTGCATGTGTGTCAGTCCTATCTTGTTTCGTACCCCCAGACTTCGTCGCAGTGCCCTCGCTATTGCGGGACGTGTCTGCATCTGAGGTACGTGTAGACCTTTTATAATTCTCCCCAAGCCAGTCAACGTCCGGAGCCTCCCCGGCTGTACGCGCTATAGACTCAACATCATCCATTTTACTGTGCGGAGATACAGGTAAGACCGCACCAAGCTGTACTATAACATTGCTGCCACAGGGGTGGTGAATTGGTGGAGGACTCGGTTTATCGCTCTTGTCCGCGCCGTGTGAGCCTTTTTCCAACGCAGTACCTGTACACGTACAGTGGTTGCCCATGGCTGAGCTTGATGCTATCCTCTCACTCCCCCGAGACTGGGTGGAGAGATCTCCTGTTGTGCTCCCCCTGGGAACGTGTGTCTGTGTCATCTGCAGTACACTTCCTACTCCACCTCTGAGACTCTGGACGACGCTGACAGTCCCTTCAGCGCCATTCATTGGTTTCCGCAGTTCTATTGCAGGTGTTGTGGTTGTGTGCGGTAGCAACGGGCTCGGACCATCGAGCACTGACGAACACCCAAGCGTGGGTTGTAGGTACACAGGCTTCGTTGGCACTTGAGTGTCGTACTGATCGCTATTTTCTGAACCTTTAGAATCAGACAGAGACCGCAGCCTCACAATGCTTCGGCTGGACTGCCGCCTGGGGTGGGCGATTGTGTCGCTTGCCGCACTTGTGGTGTTAGGTCCATCTGTGTCAGCTTTCAGGATCTCTGCATGGCTGGACGTGGGGCATTTGTCCAAAGAGGCCACAGTGGCATTGTGGTCCTCTTTTGCACCCATACCTGCGACTTGATCCGTGGATTTCTCTATCGACGCCGGTTCTATCACGCCCACCAATGACTCATTTGCGACATTGCTTGCCGTCTGCGCGAAGGTATCGTCCGTGACCATGTGTTGCACTGCATGGATGTGCTTCGCGCCAGCTTTTGTGAAATCCGATTGCGATCGGACAGGTGTCTGGTGTGCTGGGGCTGTACTTGCCACACTCGTCACATGTGGGGCCTCGGCAAAAACCAATATGCCAGACATGTCTAGTGCCGATGCGCGCGGTAGAACTATCCCGGACGTGTCAAGTGCGGACGTGTTAAGTGCTGAGTTATCCAGTGATGAATGCTCGATCATTCCAACATTGGACACGTTTCGTTCTACAGCAATCATGTCGCTTGCCATCGCCCCTTTGATGTGCCAATCTACCTTCTGGGTTTCCGTTAGGTGTGCAGAATTCAACGACTCCGTTAATTCTTGGTCCACGCCTGCCCCTATCGCGCCGCCATAGGGTGGAGCTGGCTCGATCTCGATTGCGATTCTAACATCCCTTGGAGTGCCTTCCGATTGCTTATCAGAGTCCTTTATGTTTTCGTTCTGCTTTGACGTCGATAGACCCTTCGAGTGTCCAGTAGCCGGGCCTCGCATCAACCCGCCACTCGTCGCAGCACTGGCAGGACTGCCCATATTCGGCACAGAATACCTACTGAGTGTCGTACCGGTATGCCCTGCACCTGCACCCCGACCCCTAGCTTTCTGCGGCGTGAGTGCTCGTGACCGCTTCGCCCTGGACCCAGTGCCGGGTGTGCGGTGATTCGGGGCACAGGGACTCGCACCGAATCTTCGAGGAGTCATGCGCTTCGCGCACTTCTCAGCCCTCTCTCTCGTATGCTTCGGGGTGGGCGTGGCCCTCTTTTCCGTCCCTTCAGTTCCCACATCTCGTTTCGCCGGTGTGTGGATATCTATATCGCTAGCTAACCTTACGGGCTTCGCCCCGGGCGCTGCAGCTGCCTTGGTGCTACCAGCCGGTGGGGTGTGTGGATGGGATTGCGAGTCTTTTAGGTTTTGCCCGGCAAGTACCGTACTCGCTGCCCCTGCACGCACCGTCCCATTTCCGCTCACAGGATTGATCGTGCGACCGGGCTCCCCAGAACTCTCATTTGCAGCTATGCCAAAAAGGGAACAAACATTCCAGAGGGAAGGGTGTGCATGAGGCTCTGAAGAATTGACCCCGTCTAGAAAATTACATTAATCTAAAAAGACTTAAATACACAGGGTAGAAGCACAGTCACAATCGGTATTGAGACGGCAATTTCCCCTATAAAAAAAAAACTCACCCGTTGATAAGCTAAAGCCGTATGGTCCCCGTTCCAAATATGCATAATGAACGCCCTCCTAACAGAAGTACATATAACTGAGCACACAAGTGCATACAGTCCGCAGAACCCGACCCACAACACTCTGACACGACATCTTTTCATACTTACGTTTCTTAGTTAACGCGGTATACGGCTCGATCTGCGCATTTGTAATGTCAATGAGCGGTGCAGTGTCGCGTTCAATTGCCACGGACCTTTCCAGATGCTCCTCCTTCACTCCACAGGGCAGAGCTAAGTTCTGGGGCAGCTTGAACTGATCTAGCCAGGACATGTGTGTCTGTGATGACCCAAGACAGAGTTAGATTTCGTTTCAGTGATACGACTACGGCAGGTTCATATGAATGCTAAATCTATACGATATCACCGTGTGACTACCATGAGCAACACCATAATCCAAATGGCACAGTTATATGATAGAAACCGCGAGAGCGGCTGGCAGGTTTGTCTTCCGAAGCAATGAATTGGCTTGTAGGTGTAGATGAGCGGGCCAATTGTGCTAGGTAGCCTGGTCCATACGGACCTAAATCAGGCGCCAGTCAAGGCATTTCCAGTCAGCAATGCTTCCCTATGGAAGAACCCTGTTCCAATCTCTGACCACTATCGACTGACGATGTAAGCCACGCCAGATAGTATTCAAGGCTACTAACACATGTCCCACGTGAAACAAAAACACACTACATGTGAACATTTCGTCGAGGCACTATTATATTGCGCGGGCAAAGCAATAGATTGTCTTCGCATTCGAGTCTGCTCATAGGTCATATCTGATGTCGATAACACCACAGAGTGCATGTTTGAACCAGACCACATTTGAAACTAAATAATTACTTGCATGCAATGAGAAGCAGGGGAAAGGAGACACCTATTGCCGCTGCAAATGAAGGTCCGTACTTGGAAGAAGCAAAATACTATGGAATACAAATATATACTATTCGGATCCGAGGGGTCCGTTTGCCCTACACTACTCGTATTTGAACGTAAATATACATACATGGACTGTAATACGTAAATGATGTTGTAGAATGCAAACAATATCGAATATTTTACAAAGATTGTGTTCAATGTACGTGTATAGAGTTCCAAGTAGCATGTAGGTAATAGATATGGCTCGGCGCCCTTCTGACGGTTTCCCGGTATACTTAATCTGCAATCCGATTACGTCAAACGAGACGTATTTTTGTACTAGTTTAGCAGCAGCAAGATACACGAAAGTGATATAATGAATGCAGAGGTGACCCTATGGCCGAGGGATCGCTTTAGTTGCAGATCCTTGTTCGTGATCGGGCTATGGTTCTGCCTATACACCCGCACACGCACAATGCACGGCGCACGCACATACCACAGTGAGCATATATATCCATCGACCTGTGTACAGCCACCTACAAGCATAGCTATGTATACATACACATATCTATGAGTCCGTGAGCATGCTGTCATACACACATGAGTTCATCTGTACGTCCAACATCTCATACCCGCGCCTCTTGTAGAAGATCGACTTCGCTCTGCTTGAAGACGGAATGGAGATCATCATACGCCTGCGACACTTGATTGTCGACATCGTTGGTCACCATATTTACGTCGTTTAATCCTCACAAGGATGGAGATACAAGTCTTCCCAGGTTAGTCAGAAAATTAAATGGGCAATGGTACCTATAACACCTATCGACTACTAAATACTCCGAGCATACTCATATGCCACTTTTCTTAAAAAGAAGCGCGGGGGCGGGGGGGGGGGGGAAAGGAGGAAGTACTATTCTGTTTAGTAATGTATCAGCATAGCTATAAAAAATTGCTGCATAGTAATCGGAAGTTGTACACTGGTTCACACACGTACACACGCAGGCTATGGTCCTATAAACGAGCTATTCCTCTATAACTAAATAAACGAGCTATTTACATATTTAAAAAACTCTATATACATATTTATTGAAGATGTCAAAGTGGAAGTTAGAACAAAGGCGCCCAAATTGCAAACGCGTCCTGATTGGTTGGGGACTACAGCGTTTAGGTTCGTGATAGTGGAATGTGACGGAGAACTAACGTCGTACATGGTGTCGTACGAAATATAATACGACATTGAATATCGTTTTTTCATACGACTTCTGCTCTATCAGTGTGATGAGGTCAGTCTGACAGACTGACTCAGTGACACTGCTCTGAATATTTTTAAATAGAGTGACAACTGGCAACTGACAAGTGACAGGTGTGAAGTGTCTCACTGTCAAGGACACATTTCGGGGGGTTTTTTTATAAAAAAATCAATGTCCACCTCAGAAAATCGAAAACACGTACACACAAACATACGCCAACGCACAAATTTATATCTAAATATATATGGGGTCATAAATGAGACCTACAGTCTGCAGACGCTCATTATAGTTTCTACAAAGACACTACGAATAGTTACACTTTATTTGTATACCTTGTTTATATTATCCAACTGACGCGAAGTTGCCTCTCATCGCTATACGCATAACTTCTAAATAGAATGAGTCAAGTCACGAGTACTCTGCGGTCGACCTTACGAGAAATCAACAGACAGGTATGTATCTTCCCCTAAGTGAAGTTATCGGTTTGAGAAATATCTATGGGAACAAAATGAGAACTTTTAGAATATTATCACGTTTGCAACTATTCCTTTCATCAATATACAAATAAACATATTGAACTTATGTAACTGCCAATGCTTGATCTCATTATGTATATGTATGTATATATATATGTGTGTGTGTGTGTGTGTGTGTGTGTATGTATGTGTGTGTTGTGTATGTATGTATGTACATCTTGTACATATACACAGACATATTCAAATAGGCATCTATGTATAAATATATATATATATATATATATATATATTCGTGTGTTTTTGTGTGTGGCTGTGTCTGCTTATATTTATACGTATATATATGTTTATATATATATATATATATATATCTATCTATTTATTTATTTATTTATTATGTGTTCGTATATGTGTGTAGTTAGTGAACTGCTGAGCATCTTTTCAGATGTTTTGATACATAGGTATAGTTGCTAGAGCAACCTGCTCACACTTCTGTATATATGGATATTGTATGTAATGGTTTTTATGGCGCAAGTTTTCTCATTCATTTGTGTACATTTTCCCTCCTCCAATATTCAGTCAAGTCGTATTCAAATGTATGCATTACCGATGAACACATGATTACCTTTGTGTTATTATAGCCACAGATTTTCTATGTTCGTGGTACATTTTTCGGAAGTTACATAGCATAGTTGTTCGTAGTGTTCTACATTAGTCCTGTATTCCGATTCTGATCTAGCTCGCTCTAATCCCCTTGTGCAACTGGTGTGTGGTACAGAATGCCCCCCAGCATGCAGCACCACTTCGCCGCTATCTGGTAGACTTATATCGCAACAATGCTACCGTTGACGGCGACAAACTGCGAGAGGTCAGAGTGGACGCACTCGATTATCTGGCTATGTTGAGAAACCATAACGAATACAAGGTGTGGTGTTTAATAATTGTCACTGCTCCCTAGTTTTATGTAAGAGAGGTTTCAATCGGAACGACAACGCCTCTTTAGTGCGAAAGAACTATTTTGAAACGACTCCCACTATTGGCTCCCAAGTTATACTTTTCGACTTGACGTCGTTATCATGGCCGCCTATGCCGTTGTGCTGTAACTAACCTTCGGTTACACATCTTGAATGTAACAGAGGCTCTTCGAGTTATACTACCCGAGCGACAGCACCGAGAATAAGAAGATAGTGCAGAGTGCTGCCAAACGAGTTGGATTGCAGGCTCCAATTGAGTATGATCCTGAGAATCCCACTGCCAATGATCCTAACGTATATAACGCTGCACGTAGATCACATAAGGCAGATCAGGACAGTGCAGCTACTTTGGAACCGTTAAGAGACCCAAAATAAATCTACGTACTTTGTAGGTTTCTGGATTTTGATCTTGGGCATTTGTTTTGATTCCTGCCTTGTATGATTAACCCTGAATTGTAGTCACGGGATAGATTCCGGACTTGGATATATTTACTGTCTTTCGCGCATATTTTGTTTCGTGAGTTGTCGAGCACCCGTCCCAGTGCATCCTGATATGTGCGAGCGCTTCAAGTCCTCAATTCACAATCACATGAATATGTCTGGTCCCAACCTAAATTGTGACACAAAGTTCTATACAAAACTCTACACTCGATTATAAGGAATAAGAAGTTCCGGTAGCTACGTAGTAGCACAGAGTTGAAAAAAAAAATGATATGGTAGTGCAGAGATGGAACTAGTTTCTATGTGCTTTATTCCTGTTCATTTCCAAAAAGGGGATTTTGTTACAATAATGAGATACGATCTCATCCAGTACGTTGACGCTAGCGCTGGATCAACCAAACTATCTCATTACATACATCGAGGCAAGCGTTGGTTCAACCAAGCTGCCCGGGCTAGTACTACTAGGATGTCTACCAGTGACCTTCTGCGCCTGTCGGAATGTCTGCTCCATCGCGTGGCTCGGGTATACGTGGTTCGTGTGCGCATGTGCATGTGCGTGTGCATTGGCGTGCAACTGTGCGTGCTGATTGTGGTTGCTTTGAAGACTGGGCCCGGCCCAGGCATCTCTTCTCACCCAAGTGAGATCATCCACTAAACGTCCAGCGTTCTGCGAGGGCTGGGTGCCATTGGACATACGAGCGGGTGATGCATACAAAGATTCATTCCCGTGTCCATAATAGCTTCCCTGATCTGGTCTGTTGTCTTGTTGAGCACCTACATTGGGACCGCCGAAAGGCGAACTGAAGAAGCTTGATACTTCCTCAAACGAATCATTATTCTTATCGCTGACATCCTCGTTCGATTCGAGTAGATTCAACAAACGCATACCTTGCTCGAGTACTCCTTCATCCAGCTTCAAGTTTGAATCTGAAACCTCACTATAACCGGTTCCACTCGTATGTTGCTGCTGCTGGCCGAGCCCCATAGGCACGTAGTCTCTTGGACCACCTGAATTCATCACATCACCGATGCGAGAGGTTGGAGGGCCCGAAAGTCCGAGGGGAGCTTGAATAATGACCTCAGAAGTATTTGAAGAAGCCTCGTACTGCATCGTATCCATCGAATTCAATGTCTGTGGCCAAGAAAACATAGAACTTCGGGGAGGCGGTGCGGAAGTTGCACGTGGCCGTCTCAGATTATCCGATACATGATTTGGGATCATAATTGGCCTGCCACTTGCGCGTGAATTAAAAGCTGATCCCATATCACCTACATCACGGTATTGAGCATCCACATTCGGAATATCATTCAAATTCTGCGCCTGTGTCGAGTTGGCTGAGAACACCCTATCATCATTTCTATCGAAGATACTCGACATACGTGAAGTATGACCGACCGATGCCGAGTGCATACTGTTATCAGCGTCGGGGATTGCTCGCATATGCGAAGGTTCAACGAAAGAGTGATGCTCAACTTTGTGCTCAGGGTTGCGGAAGATCACGTCCTGTTGCAAAAGGCGAAAGTTCACTGGTTGCTGAGCGTTGTGAGCCGATGCCATGTTTTGCTGCAATTTAACAGGATATCTAAATGACATCTTCTCCTCACTCGCTTGACTCACTCTCGCAGCTGAATTGGAGATTTCGAAATTAGTGTCACTGTAGCTTGACAAGTTCGAGGATTGCGGTGGATTGCGCATTAGGGGCGAAGACATAGTCGCAGGCAGAGGCTCATTTTCAGCCTGACAATTCCAGTTTTCAGCCATGAACTCATTGTATCGATCAATTGCTTTGAGCAAGCGCAATCGAGCGCCTCTGGCGTGCACCCCAGTCTGTTCTAGCGCGTCTTCGTCCATCTGGATGAGCTTGGAAAACACAACATTGTGCTCTGCAAGGGTGTCGGTGTACTTGTGCAGACGTATGTGCTTAAGAAATGAAGGCACATCGAAATTCTGTAGCTCTGTGAAATCCAGCGTATCAACGGAGTATCTTCGCTTACGTTGCTGGCCCTTTTCACCTTTGCCCGTGTCATCGTCCAACGCCAACGCACCTTTGCCTTTCCTTACTCGTGAGATCGGAGAGGCACGGCTGTTCGAGCGAGAAGCTCGTGTTTTGTTCTGATTCCACAAGGATACCCCTGAAGAACTGTTCGGGCGCGCGTGAGCCTCTGAGGATGACATACTTTTCGCCAGCTGAGACTTGGGGGCGTTTGTACTTCCTCTCAGATTGTATTTGCGTGCATAGTTGTCAGATCGAGCAGTGATCTGCCCATGGTCTGTGTTGCGTTTACCCTGCGATATGCGGGACGAACTATCCTGCGTCGATATAGTATGGCGTCGATTTACACCAGGATGAAGCTGTCGCAAATGTTTTGGTACAGAATTTTTATACGTTTGTTGTCCGTTGTTGACAGACGATTTGTCTTCTGTATCTCTACGTTGCTTTCCAAACTCCGAAGATTTACCATCGTTTTTTATTCCAGAATTCTCAACGCCCTTCGGTGCATTCGAATCCGTCCAAAATGGGCGAGCATGAGGATTCAAGTCTGATAGATCTTCTCCAGGAAATCCATCCGTCATATTCTCCATAGTATAATGATCGGGTAGCTGCTTCGGTATTGTTGGGCGTGATGCAAAGACACCTCCGTTTTGTGCAATAGAATATCCACGCATTTCCAATACGAATCTAGCTCAAGATGCTACCCGGTGGTCAGGGCTGTACTGTAGGCGATTCGTTGTGATATAGACTGACCTCGAATGATTCTCTAATACTGACCACAACTTGACGAATAGGCACCTACAGTCACCTCCAACAGTACGCACCTAATAATGATGCCTAGTTTGAATACGTACAGACTTAAGTATATTTCGATTCTGATCGAAAATAATTTCACAAGACTTAAATTTTCTCCAGCTACCAGTTTGGTCGTTACGACTTACGAGTTTTTCGAGTAGGGCTTTTTGAATTTTCTTACGTTGCTCGTATAATAAATATGATATATCCAACGGCTACTCATTCTTTTAAAAAAATGCTTTCCCGAGTTCCACGACAGATATTTGTGTGATGACTTCCTGTTCAGTGTTCACTGTCCAGTGTTCCCTGTTCACCTGTCCCTTGACCTCGAGAATCGCAACCACGGCTCGCACAGCGGCAAAGGACGCACACCCCATATTCAGGTCAATTTGACTTTTCAGTCGACCCCAAATGATAAACAAAAATAAATAATATGAGGGGCTCTCCAGGGCGGGATTGGGATCGCTGTAATTTTGTTTTGAAAAAAAAATACGGTTTTTTTACCAGTTTGTTTGTTTTATTTTTATTTTACGATCACTCCAGCAGAGTCCAGCAGCTGGTTCTGCTAAGCAAATCAAAAATGTCCAAAGTCGATTTAAAATAGAGAGAAGTGTATTTTTATATTTTTTTTTATTTGTTTATAGTTTTTTTTTAGTGACGGGAGACGCGAAACCTGAGGCCCAAGGGCCGAGACCCGAGAGCCAGAGACACTCTGTGGCACTGTGCCCTGAGGGCTGTGGCCCCTTGTCAGTGCTGTGAGCAGTGAGCCTGTGAGTAAAGACTGAAGACTGGACTTCTGAAGTCTGTGACTGTGACTGATGACTGGTGACTGGTGACTGGGGTGAGTGGTGACAGTGGGGAGTGGTGAAGAGTTGGTGACACAGCAACTTCAAAGTTCAAATACAGCAACAAACTGCCTAAAGTGGAAATGACCAATCAAACCTGAAGTGGTCACTCTATTTTATTGGAATGTATTGTAGCTAATCAAAAGGTAGTTGCAATATTATTATACCAATAGCATACAAGAGGAGGTAAAAGCTAAACGACAATAAAGTAAAATCATTTTGAATATATCGTATCTAATTAAAATGCCAAAACACAACTTCACAACAAGTCTAACTTTTACGTATTGAGCGCAGTTGATATTTGACATGAAGATGTTTTCATTTTAGCTGACAATTGTCTCTATACTTTTATGACAGATACTAAAAAAACCCACTTTCAAAAGGCTGTATTTCTATATATACATTGTATAGTATTGAATTCGTATTTGCAGCATGTTGATACCTCAGTCTAAATGCGCTCGATATTCTTTGCCAACGATAGTGGTGTAAACTATATCGGTCTGCATCAATCAGCCACACAGTGGGTAAGCAGATATCGCTCGATCCGTGCTGATAGCTTTATGGATGTGGTATCCCGCGAGTAAAAGTACATTGTTCGTTTAAAGACCATCGTATGTGTGTTGTACGTTACATGTGATACTATAAGGAATAGGTTGTGGTCAACCGTTCTTCAGCATCAGCAGCCTTAGATAGTGACACACCTGGCAAATCCACGTACTTCGCGAGTATATTGACTGAACGAGTTCTAGATTTGTACATGATCAGCATCTTGCATTTTGGATTTCTCCTTCTTGGAACCCACCGACAGATTTCAGTTGTTATTATTTATATTACTCCAGGTTGTTATATATAGTAATTTATATTCACAGTGGACACATTATCCGTTATGACTCAAATAATTGCATTAGCGTTTTCTGCTTTTTGTTTTTGTGGCCTGGTATGGTAGGTGTCCTCCATTGGCCTATCCAAATCTCCAGCAATATCAGTACATCCTTTATCTGTGAATGAATTCAGTCCCCCAAAAGCTGTCAGTGAACACACGAGAATAAATAAACGACAGACGGATTGTAACGGTCCAGGCAGCTAGAGTTTGATCCCGAAGCATCTAAAAGACTGTTGCGTGAATACTGTGTTATAGTGGTTGAGAAGAGAGACAAAACAGGATCTCACATCGCACAAACCGCACATTTTAACCGATTTTACCTTCGTACGCAGCGGATATTTTCCTTGCATATCCTTGATCTTTCCCGGCAGTCTCTTAGCTTGTAGGGAGATTATTCGTTGATCGCTTTCCGAGATCTGACTGTGGTCCAGCGCCAAACTTAAATGGTACACTGTGAGTAAACGGAAATTTATGATGAGGGCGCTGGAAGATGTGAACAATCAACGCCAGCTTTCAGCCACAATTCTAATGAAAGCTCCTGATGTTTAGGTAGGATGTAAGAGTAGGTCATGCAAACACAAAGAAAGAAAGAAACCTGTAAACCAAACGATCTCATAAATATTGATATTTCCAACAAAAAAAATCGTTCTCATTCAAATGAGGACTTAAGCTCAACAGGAGCGTCTACCAGCTGAGACCATTCAAGAAACATACCTGCATGATATAACATCCTGTAATCTGTGGTGGGCGTTATCCGCACTTTCTCCAAAGCAAGTACCACTTCCTGTAAACTGACTTTGTCGTACTTCGGACTGTCAGCTGCACCTTCACTAACTTTCTCCATATCTATATTTGTCTCTTCAGCGATATCACCTGATTGCGGTACCCTGGATGCAGCTCTGCATATCCTAAAGTATCTCAAACTGTGCGATAGCGCGTATTTGGCTCGTATCCTCCTATAATTGGAAGGACAGTATCAAACTGATTTGAGGTGTTTCTCCAAATGCAAGCATTTTCTCCACACATTGACTACATCGATGATTAATAAATAAAGAACAGCACATTGTAGGTGCCACTTCACAGATCATTGTTGCTGTTGCTACAAACAAATGCATATGTATATATATATATATATATATATATATATATATATTATGTGTGTGTGTGTGTGTGT
>NW_014040384.1:23973-30327 GCF_001186125.1 Sphaeroforma arctica JP610 | reverse complement strand
TATATATATGCGTGTGTGCGTGTGTGTGTGTGTGAGTGTGTGTGCGCGTGTGTGTGAGTGTGTGCATGTGCGTGTGTGTGTGATTGTGTGTATGTGCGTGTGTGTGTGATTGTGTGTATGTGCGTGTGTGTGTGTGTATGTGTGTGTGTGTGTATGTGTGTATATTTTCTTCCCTGCAATAACTGAATAGTAATAATTTGTACCTTTCGAACGGAGACCAAGGTATTAAAGTACATATGAAGATGGAGGCATCACTGCTGGTGGTTACGGCCCGCATGGTGTTCACGATTTCCGTTTCCTGATCGTGTGAATGTTAAATACTTAAGAAATTCGGAAGCGCCAATATTGAAGTGTAAATCAAATGGATTTTATGATTTGATAATTCAATACGCTTAGTCCCCAATCGAAGTGAATCAATAGTATATGTAGTAAATCTATTAATCAACGCTTGCAACTCATGTGACACCAACAGGATACAATATTCGCACCACAACCGTGCCGCACACTATCCACCACACTCCAGGTCCCTGCACATGGCATACATAGCTACAATGAAAAATGAAAGTTCAACTTACTGCTGAACATATCACTCGTACCTTGTCCGGAAACATAACTAGCAATTTGTGAAGGCATGCAACCAACTCAGGGAGCACGGGATGTGTTTTTCGATCCATAGAGGCTCGTAACAGCAGCTTCAATATGTCTAAGCTATCGGACGACGAGATTGCTGTATCCCTACAGATATAAAGACAAACGGACGATGTTTCAAACTCGAACACAACATAATTAGAGGTAACCCCCCGGACGATTGCGAGACTTCAAATCCAGATAGAATATAAAGGAAAAGTGGGCAAATACCCAATTGTAAAGCTTGTCTGAAAAATTACTGGGCTGTTCCACAGCTGTTGCAAAATTGGCAAGTGTGATGCTTTGCTAACATGTAATTGCACTGTGCTGTCTCATCACCATCCCCTCTCACTACACAAACTCGATATTCGACGGTGATTGCTGACGATAACTCACCTCTGTGACAAGATTGCGGAAAGCACCTCCATAAAGTGCTTGAAATTCGAAATGGGAAAATCGCTCTTGGACACCCGGCCGTCAGCTTCGTTGGCTGAACCCTCTCCAGGTTCCTTGTCTTGTACAGTGCTAGGTGTACTAGTAGTACCCATTCCGAAGACTGCAAAGCACTCACGTACCAGCGTAAGTATTGAGAGCTTACCGGCTAGGTTATCCTATAGATACCAAGCGGCACGAGAACAAACAAATGAACGGAACTTGAGGGCTGATCGGTATTAAAATACACATGGAGTAAAACTGTGCCAAAATCATTTTCCGGCCGAGATTTATGCATGCGCAACAACTATAAATTCATCAACTGCAGCTGTACAATTTCAGAAATACCTTGAATGTAACAAGCACCTCACACACAGCTTGAGTGCCGCATGCAGCGATGACGCCGTCAGTCGCCCGGGCCACTGCAAAAGTACAGAAATTGAAAATGTGTCTACATGAGACATAGTATGTAACTATAGACAACAGATATGACAATCAAGAAGTTACAAGGACCCCCAGTACAACTCCATCTGCAGGTTGGTCGGGACAGGCTGAAGACGAGTAAGAGAAAGCGACAACGAAGCCTTATTGCCAGGAAATATAATGATAAGTAGCAGCATATTACACGAGATACACGCGGAGTGTGAAACGCACTGCAGGCGCACATACCTACACCCACTAGCCATCGAGCCAGGTACACACACGACAATGTATCCATCCGTCCGCACTGCGATCTGAAGTCATAGGCAGACAGAACAATCCCGATGCTCTCCCAGTCTGCGAGAAGCGACAGATAACTAGCAATTGAGGAGGCAGTATCAAGGCACTATTTTAACCTGAACTAGGCCGATCGAAAGTCGTAGTAGAAAAAAAACGTGATATAGTACGATCTGAGAGCACGCCTACCTTTACAAATTGACAGAAAATTGATGATGGGACTGTTAACATGGTCCTCGAGAAGCTTCAGCTCTGGAGGTACACCATACTACGATGCAAAATCGAGGAAGGAAACAAGATGATTAGTACATAACAATGGAACCAGTCAAGTGTTCTCGGAAAGTGCAACCCCTTAACCAAGCTTGCAATATTCGTTATGAACCTGGCTTGAATCATACTTGTAACTGTCTGATGCACTACGTGCAAAGCGCGCACAAAGATCATTCGAGTAAACCTAATGATGGACGTGTGCACAAAGTTCTGTTGAAGATCTCAGTGTATACCTGTGGTGATGGTGACTGCGGAAAAAAACTCTCGCCCTCCCATTCCCTATCTTCTAGCGCACCCGCATTCATATCCAGTGCCTGACAATAAAATAAAATGCTGTTGAGAGGAATACATCTTAACTGAGAGTACTCTCATACGGAATGGTGGTACAAACGTTAGTGAGTAAGATACCTCACATACGCAAGGAGTACAAAACAACTCGTGATAGATTCAACGAACGTATACCTTCCTGTACCGAACATATAATAGTACCAGCAGGAAAGTTTGTTCTTGATTTAGTGCAACGAAAATTCCACTTTCCGTTACGCTTCCCAGAAAGCCGCCAAAATCACATGCAGCAAATTCAGGCAATTCACACACGAGCACGCAACACTAGCGCCTGAGCACGAATGTTTGCCTGTACCTGCTTGATCACCGTATTCGTCGTCGCGTCCTTCCCCGAGTTCTGGCCCAATGTCTCGTATACTGCCGCAGTGTTTGTGGCTTGGTCCTCGTTATCCACCTGCTCTGCAAACTCGTCAAAATTAAAACTTGTGCGCGACGTTTCGTCTACATTAAAATCCGCCATCGTCGCGTTTCTCCGCCATTTCTGGGCTTCAAGCAAGTGGTCGATGGAGATGCGTGACTTGCGTTTTGCCCTTTTGTCATGTGCGTTGGATAGGGGCGCTCTGTTGGTGAGTGGTTTGATCTGGGGATGGTCCCGACTTCGCAACGTACGACGGCCTGTCAATGTATAGAAGTGATTCCGGTAAGTCCTATTAAGGATTGACAAGCAATTAATCAAGAAGATGCTGGCACTGTATCAGGTGTCAAGTGCTATTGTATCACAACAGAACAGGTATGATAGAGCAATCGTATGGTTTGCCCTAATGCTATACACGGTCGACATATACTTGATGAGCTTCGTGGGGTCGGAGTCAGGTGGGGGGGGTATACTTTAAAATCAATAGGCTGACAGGTTGTATCTGTTACAAACGCGAGAAAAATGTGTGATATAGCCGTGATATGCGCAGTGTGTGAAGATAGATACCGCTATTGTGGGACATCAGTCCTGTATAGTATGGCATCCGCGCCGAGCATGACTGAACCTTGGGTGTAAACTAAGCTTGCCGAACATCTAGTGGTGCCGACGCAACCCATCAATCTAGCTATACATTAATACTACTCAAATAGAAAGCATACAATTCTCGTACATATATTCCCAAATAGCTTACCCGTAGTATAAGCCCCCGCGCCACTCACCGACAGACCACCATCACCCGTCGTAGAGGTACCCGTACTCACATCCGGATTGTCACTACCCATTCCCATGCGCTCCAGCTCCTCTTTGCTCAGATAGCTGGGTTTACTCAGAGACACATTCAGGAAATCATCATCACTATCGTCTTCACTGTTGTCGCTCTCGGTTGCGTGTGCTACCTCAAGGTCTGCTAGACGACTCAGGCTGAGCATAGCAGCAGCCATTGAGTCGCTTGCGACCGTGGTACTATCATCTGTGCCTGTCTTGGGGTCAGCCTTCTTACTAAGTGTCGGGTCGCTCTCTGTACTATCGATGTTCATGATATCAGGTGCAGGTACAGGCTGAGCGACTGGGGTAGGGTTCGAATGCGTATGTTCCTCGACTATGCTCTGGACGGTCGTATGTGACCTGGCTGTAGGTATAGGGCTATGGATCCCTGACTCCACACCTTTGCTTCCAGACTCCGCTTGGGATTCATTTATATATGCAACACTTTCCTTTTGCGCGAGGTCATCTACTTGTGTACTACTTGTAGTTCTCATTCTCTTCTTAGAAACTTGTAAAACAGAATCTTTCTCAACGCCTTCGGCATCATCAGCGATATTCGTCATCTCGATTTTATCAGATATCACCGTTTCATCAAATGCCGACAACACAGATACGTCAGTACTGCTATGATCCCCCAACGCATCAGACAGCCTCTCGTCAGCGCTCACATAGTCGCTCTCGGCTACGCTCTCGCCATTCACACTTGCATTGAGCATAGCGCTATCTTCCGCAGAATCGATGAGATCGCCTACGAGTTCGTCTGGTTCCACCAGGTTCAGCAGTGCACCCATAGAGGCTGATTTCCTCGCCATTTCTTTGGCTAGTGTACCCTTGTTATCACCTTTAGTTTTAGTACTGCTTAATTTGTTATTCACTCCCTGCTTCGCTTGACTAGATTTCGGTGACACTTCCGATGTGCTCGAGCTTATATTTGCTGTCACGCGCTCGGGCCTAGCTGCTTGGTCATACAGTGTCTTCCCATCAGTACCCTCAATGGTACGTCCCTTGACATTCCCACCAGTACTCTCATCCTCACAGTCGCTGACCACTCCCTTCATCGCACTTTTAGCACTCGATTCCTTATCCACGCCTTCTGATGTCACCGCACTGGAACTACCATTAGCCCCCTTGTCCGCGTTCTCAGCGTTCGACTGCACTTTATTGTTAGAGCGCGATCGTTTACACTGCCGCGTACGGGATGTATTCCGCGTGCGTAAGCGCGCGCGTGTATTTGCTATATCCAAGCTCTCCTCCAACTTGAGCTCGCCCTCTAATTGAGTATCTCCCAGAGAGATATCCTGACTCTTCTCAACTGTGTCCGTAATTGGTACCGAACTTTCTTCGGGGGCGACCTCAACTCCAGCGTCCACATCAACGAACTCCTTCTCACTGTTGTCCACACACTTCTTACTTCGCTTCACGGCTCGTGTCGATCGCCTGCCCACTTGAGCAGGAGGCACAAATTCGCTCGGTGTGGCGTACATGCTAGTACGTGACAACCCATAACGTGTACGCAACCCCTCTTGTTGTTGCGTACTCTTGGATGTAGACACAGATCGCCGTTCCATATCATGAGTATCCAGTGCATTGTCTTTTCCAGTTGCGGGTGTAGATGTGTTTAAAGCCACAGAGTATGATAAACTCCGAGCAGCCGTTGGTGTGGGTGATTCGGTGGATATAGCTGTGCGAGTGCGGCAACGGGGGACTTTAAGGCTAGACGTTCCCTTAGCTTGAGTGTCGACTCCCTGTGCGAGATATGTTAAGAAATAGAAGCATCCAAAATGGAAGAGTTGAGCATCATCCTTGAGCAACATACGAGACGAGCGAACCATCCAACCCACCTATACACCTGTCGATTCGTGAGCGTACACTATCCTGCTTACAAATTGATATTTGGTTCAAGTACGTCTGTATATGTTCAGTAGGCATAGCTACATAATAAGTGGGTCAAAAAATCAAGCATTGATCTGCTTTGCACTATCTACTCGACGCATAGCTCTCAGACCCAAAGCACATAACACCACCGTGCACATACTCTCGCGAAATTCTCTTTAGCATAATGGATACACAATCATCTACCAGACATAAACAGAGACAACATACAGCCACAGGTGTGCGCGTGGGATTATTGGCCTTTAACCGAGGCGAATGCCTGGTAGCAGTACCCTCCATCAGCACAGGAGTGACGTTATTCTCCTTCAACGTCGAGGGGCATAGGTTCTCTTTTTGATCGTTGTTGTTGTCGTTGCTGTTATCGTCGTCTATGCAGATAAAGTTCACAGGCGCACGTTTCTGCGATGCTTTCAGCGCTGTTGATACCTTAGATTTGTGTATGTGTGAACCTGATATACATGTCTGTCTGCTCTTGTACATGCTTGCATTCTTATCAGCTCGATCTGGCGTGACTATGGAAGGCGAAGGGGTGTCGGCCTTTGCGAAGTAATCTGTCATCTTCCGCACGCTGAGAAGAAGCAAGTTGAATGGATCAGTTACATGCGTGTGATTTGTAAAATCGAACTCACGAATGTGTGGGAAAAGGTGCGCGAGTGAATCCTCTTAAAGTATGTGCTTTCGTAAGTTTTAGTATAGCTATAAGCCTACAGAGTGGTATAGAGTTACGTGTAAGGCATTTGTGAACAGATTGCATGTGATTTATTGTCGGCCTCGCTGAGAGCTTATTTTTAATATATATATATATATATGTGTGTGTGTGTGTGTGTGTGTGTGTGTGTGTGTGTGTGTGTGTGTGTGTGTGTGTGTGTGTGTGTGTGTGTGTGTGTGTG
>NW_014040384.1:0-15537 GCF_001186125.1 Sphaeroforma arctica JP610 | reverse complement strand
TATATATATATTAGTATATATATATTATATATATATAGTATATATATATATATATATTATATATATATATATATATATNTATATATATATATATATATATATGTATATATATATATATCATATGATTAGTGCTTAATTAAATGTCGACGGGTGAAGATATTAACACATAATAATATATATGTATGTCAATATATGGTCGATGATGTTGAAATCTGTGCGTGTGGTGATAGCATCTGGTGCATTGTAGTTAAATCTGAAACTTTGCGATAGTGAAGAACGGGGAGTTTCGCCTGGACAAGCAAAACTATATATGTTTCGCCGCTTTCTTTTCCAAGCTCGCTGCGCTCATGCTGTTTCTCTCTTCCCATCGTGAATGCTAATTGTGTATAGCAACACAATAGTACATTTCCCATAGCAAAAGTGAGACGCATGATGAAGGAACAATTAGATTCGAAAACTAATGTGACCCCGGAGGCCGTTCTCGCCATTGCCAAATCAACGGTATGTGCTTCGCTGTTGCTGTACTATGGTTCTGTTTCTAGTGCTGTGGATGTCGGTCTGTTCAGCTTGTATGCACAAGCATGAGCACTTAAGCTTGCGCTAGTGGTTATGGCGCATTTATGATTCTGCTGCCTAAGGCAAAGGCATGTTGCAGTGATTCACATGTTGCCGTGAACGTTCAAGTGAACAATACGCGAAACACGAGCAGGCCTTGGGTTGTCTGCTATGTTTCGGTATAAGATAGGTTCATACCGCGTTTTCCATCCGGTTTCATGATATGCTATATTCAGCATTTGTTTTCCCTTTTCAACGGCAGTATCTTAGCTAGTCTTGCACACAATACCTCTGTGTGCGAGTTGTGTGTGGACTACTGCTATGACTAATTCTAAGTTCTGGCCTCTCAACAGGAACTATTTATAGCTTACCTTACAAAGAGTGCTCTGGAATTAAGCGAAAAAGAGAAGAGGAAAACAGTCGCGTACAAGGATATCGGTAATTTAATTGTCGCACTAGCACATGGTTTTACGGCGGCTGTCAATGCAAAGATCGTTATTCAGCGCAGTATTTTCTCGGACTAAGCATCATATAGTTAGCCTGCAGTATCCCTCCCCTCCTTACGCATACCCATAAATTTCGGCTGTTTTAACCTGTTGCTTGCAATTGCATTTTCCTTGCCTTCGTGATCCGAATTTGGAACCACATTTTCGACTCGAAGTTTCCAAATAGTTGAGATACTCATGCGCAGCGGTATCGGCCAATTATTTCTCTGCTAATAACAACCTCACGATTCTCTCTTTTTTTGGGTGCTGCTTCAGCCGCTGTGGTATCAAGTCGTGATAGTTTGGTGTTCCTCGAAGGTATGCGATTCGCAAACGTGTTCAGCAAAATATTCCCACTACAGTCCACATCGAAATACGTGCGTGTAGAGCAATCATACGCACTCCATACGTCTGATTTGGCATCAGCCGAACGTGTTTGTCGTTACATTTGCGCTGGTTTGTCATTGAACAATGGAAAGCGTGTGTATTTCTCGCTGATTCTGTGATACATTGGTTGAGCAAGCATGCGTCTCCATAGGGCACGTTGTGATTGCCTTCCCCTTTGTAGTTGCGAATTCCTATCGCAATGGCCTGCCTTATAGTTTGCCTTGGCTCGTAACTCTCCTGAACCTGCCTCCATCGTATATTCTTTTTGCAGATCTGATACCGTCCAAAATGGCGTTCATACAAGCAAAGAAACTGTATGTCGATTGTGAGTGTTAAACGTGTGGATTTGATTTCTTAGGATAACAACACGGCCAGAGAGTTCATTGATAACTCTTCATTTTAAGTGTTCCACGTGACAAGGGAAAATCTATGAGTAGAATACCATGATTTGGATTCGTGTGTACCCGGCGTCCGGTGCGATCGAACGACAATCACATTAGAATATCATAGGAGAGTGCATTTGTCCCTCACACGTATGGGGATCACGTCAAAAGACTGACCAACGCTATTGTTCTTATATCAACATCTGCTGCCTTCGTTATGTTCTACTCACAGAGCCGAAGATGTATCAGCACAGAGGTTGGCATATGGGGACGACCCTGACGCGTAGGCTCCAGGTGTCGTCTTAAATTTCATTCGATTGACAGAATAATGAATAAACTAGCTTATAAACAGTTAGTATTAATCGTTTGATTGCCTTTAGGTTCTGTGATGATTGACAAGGCTAGTATATATACGCACCACGTGTATTCCACACACACTGAACGTTGCGAATACGTGCAAGACCAGGAAACAAATATCATTTTAGCATTGGTCTGGAATGATACTGGATCTCGCATTCTGCCCGATTTGGTACATATATATGAGTAAAGTGAGGATATTGTAGATAAAGATTGCTCCCAAAGTAGCTTTTAATCCGAAATGCTGATCAGTAATAACGTAAACAGGGCAATTTCAATGTACATTTAATCGTATCAAAATATTGTACTTTGCATTAGTTGGGTCAAATACAGCCTGACTGGGGTGTATGTACGGTAGCAAGATCTTTGCTAAGGGCACTAAACGTGTCGAGCCATCGTGAGCATCAGACACTTCAATCATCGCGTATTTTGTAAACTTCCGGGATAACAGTAGTGAGGGTTGTTGTACCAGCTTCTGCAGTTACTCTGCGTCTATCCCAGAAAGTTTTAATGGATGTGCGAGTCCTTCCTGTGAGCTTTCGTATTGTGCACCCAGATCAAACGGTGAATTGTCAAAGCACTTGGCCCAGTATACAAACGTTGTGCAACGCTGCTCAACACCTAGTTTCTCAAGGCCTGCAAAGACATCCTCAGACCGAGAGTCGTCATTGATTGTGCCGTAAGAATCTTTTGCTTTCTGAATAAGTGCGAGCGAAGGCACAGTCTCCTCACTGCACATTTTAGGGTCGTCGAATTTTCTGGCCACATCGTTTCGCACGCCTGAATAGTAATCGAGGGAGGATTGGCCTTTCTCATATAGAACTACTTTCGCGTGGTCACGTCTTAGCACGATCCACTGGTGGTGCTTGAGCGTGTCGGAGCTTTCGAAGTGGCGTGCGTTACCTTTGAAACGACAGTCAGAATCGACTTCACCCAGGGTTGACGTAAAACACATCTTTGAAGCTGTGGGCGAGTGGCCTATGAGATCGGCATACATGTAGCTAAAACTCTTCAGTGGAATCGAATTGTGCGACACGAACACAAATTGTTCGTTTGTTGGGTCTCGTAACGCCGCTTGAAGCATGGCGAACTGCACACCACTCATCAGACGACGTCGTGGGTACGTCGTGATAACTAGGCAAGTGTTGTAAGAAATACCCACTGGTGATGGGATGCGTTCTGTGCACGTACACATTGTACCATTCCTCGTCCGCTTCGTGAAAGAAGGAATTCCAAATGTCGGCCTGAGAATGCCCATCGGATACGAGAAACAAAAAGGCAACTTTAGACTGGTTACCATGGCTCTTTACCGATGAAGACGCCCGATTGAGAGACTGCGAGAGGCTATGGTTGTCAGTCTTATAATAGCCTTTGAATAGTTCTAGGTGATGTCGATTGGTCATGAGCGTTAACCGGTAGTGAATCCGCCTTGGATATACCCACTCAAGGCATGTTTCCTTGGGTTAAAATGATGACACCTAAACTAAGAGAAACATGAAATGCAAGTATCAGGCCCCTGGAAATTGGGAAGCGTACTGAAATTGGTGTTGTCTGTGGTACGCCCGATTTAGGCACACTGGCTTCGATTGAACTCGTGATGTCGGGTATGTTTCGTGTTTTTGCCATGATCGCTGATGTTTCGATTGTGAACAAACTCTCTGCGTGTTTGTCTCTCAAAAGATTGATTGAATGTAAATGTGCATTCGTATATTCTTGTTGGTCCCCTTTATATTGCAAGAGTATTCAGTGTGTGCAACAACCCACGTAAATATAAGTGCATATCCGTGTTTAGGAGTTGCTATGTATCATCTTTGAATTGCAGGGCATTTTAAGCATTTATAATTTTAAGCACCCCTAAAAACTAAATGAGTACTCGAGGCACTGGGAGTAGGAATGTGGGAACAAAAGTGAAACATCGCCTTTTTGTTTTTACACAACAAACCAAACATCAGAACTTACTTTGAAAAAAAACTATTTATAAAAAACAAAATATATTTTATCGTATAAATATTTAGTATTTATGTACAAAAAATACATCTGTAAATATAAAAACCCTACATACAGGCCTACACCTTCAATTTATTTCTATTGTTATTGTTTTACAAAAAAAAACAGTCGTCAGTCATATGTACATTGTACTGCATACATAATCAATTGTGAATACACCATTGATCATCTAGTTAAATAGTAAATATTTTAGATCATTGATCACTGAAGATAAGTGAGAATTCAAAGTCCTCATTATAATCACTGTTCGAAATGAGTAAATCACCCTTTTTTTTTTTAAAAACAAACCAAATTATTGTATAAATAAATGGACTCTTCACTCAAGACGGCCCTCTAAATTATACAAACGCTATGCTCAAGAACTTGGTATTGTAATACATCAACAAAATACTTGAAGGAACTTTTTGCCTGTCCTATTGCTACAAGACCTCTCCAATTCAATCTACACTAAAACTCTAGTCTAGAGTGTCTAGTAGAAAAAAGTACATAAAAGTCCCGACGACGCCACAAACTGAACAATTTGACGTCGACTATGGGGTACACAATCGCAGTTGTACTTTTTTTTATGTACTTTGACAGCATGCACTTTCTGTTTATACTGGGATGATCAACACGGTAATTTAGAACTAAGTGCAATTGGAAATGGTGACGTACTTGAGAACAAATCCGTCGACAAAGAGCACAATGCCCTTTTAGACACTAGTAAAAAGTCTCTTCACGGGACCGTCGCTCAAATAGATCAGCTGAAGGATCGGATTAAGGGCAACGTATACTTTCCTACAGATAGTGGCTACGAGTGTTTGCACGTGACGTTCTTCAACATGGGAGCGGAGCTGCCACTAGCCTTTGATTTGCCTTTAAATAACGAAGACGCGCAAGATGTCGTTCGTACGTTGGCGCGGAATAATATTAGTACGCGCATACAATCCGGTACACATACGTATTCAAATGAATCGGTACAAGGAGAGTTGGGCGTAACCATTTCGACAGCGCTGATGAAGACACTTCACATCGACAGCGATCAGAAACTTGTACATGTGGGTGTTGGGTGCACTCTGGGCGAAATGTATGACTTGGCTCATGCGAATGGATACATATTCATTGGAGGCACACATGCTAGTACGGGCGTGGCTGGTTATACATTGGGCGGGGGACAATCTACGCAGTCCCGTTTTTACGGCCTGGCCGTTGATCATGTGATCGAATTTCAATTTGTTGCACCTGATGGTCAAATTTTGGTTGTTCGAGAAGATGGACCGTATAATGTTCTGTTTTGGGCTCTGAGAGGCGGGGGCAACAGTAATTTCGGACTCATCACGACGTTTCTATTCAGGCTGCATCATCGAAGTGTGTTTCCAGATGTGACGGAGGGTACCTTCTACTTTAATATCGCTAATGATAAGAATTTGACGGCGGATATGCTAAATAGCTAGGTTAATCGCCACCATTCTGTATCCAACAAACTATCGATGAGGCTTGCATGGGGTCAGGAGCAACTCGCAATGCCGGGTGGACCAGATACTCTCACGAATATTTCTATTGATAACTACCAAGATGTAAATGCTCCTAATTCATATCTAGTGTATTGGTGGTACTATCAGGGTGCGGCGGAGGCGCGTGTTGTGATGGAAGAGTATCTTAGCAGTTATCCGGACGGAACAGTTGGAATCGGGAACATACAGTACGATTCCATCAAGCACGCAACCTTCAATCCCGATCACAAGGTCGAGTGCGATCAGAGTGCAAAAGTCACAACATTCCATCATGGCAAGGACACAAAATCGAAGGGCTGGATTGCTGGAAGTATATACATGAATCAGAGCACGCCGCAAGTGGCCGATTACATCATCAACTTCTTCGCCTCGGATAAATACAAGAATACTGGGTATCAAACGTACAAAGGTGGGTGGGGCTTTACGCCTTTAGGCGGGCAAGTCAAAAACATCTCCAAAATAGACACAGCGTTCTGGGCCCGGGAAGCTCAAGTTGAACTCGAAGTATATATGAACAGGGGAAGAACAGGATGAGTCATGTCGACGAGCCATGAACATATTCCTTGATCAAGTGGGGGCGTGGAGCAAGCAGCTCAAGGGTTGTGAGGGTCTGTTTTTAGGCTCGCACATTAAACATTCGGGTGATAGTTTGATCCGATGGCGACAAAGATTTTACAGTGGTAATCAGCAACGACTAGAACAAATAGCAAAAAGATTACAATCCAGGAGAGTTTGGAAAATTTAGATGTAGGAAGTTCTTTCTGCATACAATATGAATAAGCCTTTCATACCTCATCCATGGTACGAACGCAAATGAGTCAACTTCGAGCCGTGTATCGTTTCATGTTTGTTGCTGAAGGCTGTGCACATTCAAAAATTTCGATTCTGCCATCGTTGGACTTTCTTCAATATTTATGCCAAACTACAAATCAAGCATAAATGTGATATACGAGTAGGTGTATTATCGCAAGCAACCATCTGTAACTATTAACGGATACATATGTAGGACAATAAAGCTGTTGTACTTTGCCGACGATAAAAGGCCTTATTCTTTCATTTTCCTTCGCAGCTATTGAAGTCGATTTATACTCTGGTGCTGGAATGTCAGGCTGTTTACCACAAATGTTTCAATTCTTAATCACGCGCGAACACGGCTCTAATTTTGAATATATATATCTAGTGGCCGATATCAGCCAGCGCATTTATTGCTGCTTTATCTGTAGTGTGGATATAGCAACCGGTATATCTTCTGATACAACCCCTGGAATAGGTCTTTGTGTGCACAATGCTTGCATTAATGAGTCAAAAGGGATAGTAATATGGCAATAATAAGACCGGGGGTTGTCTTTCTTAGGAAGAAAACTAAGACCTAGAGTATCCTGCTACTGGATTGATCGGGAGCACAACAAAACAATCACTGGAGTCTATACTGTGCACATGGACACTGCTCACCAAATATTGTCGAAAACATGCCGGTACCAACTATAGTTGAGTTGCCAAGAAGAAAAGTTCAGAGATCGGGGCTCTGGCCGCCACTATCTATTTGGCGTTTACAGCTACTGATTTTCCAACACACAGGTGGGTGGGCTGAGACACCCACCTGTGCGAAGGCGTTTCTTGCTGTTTTGTATTGTATAAATTGACTGAAGAAAGGCAATGGGAATTCCAATCAAATCTGCCGGATATAGAGAATAATATTACCCTTCTTAGGGTCTATGGTTTGCTCAAGACTGATTTTATCCATGCTCTGCACCTGTCAGTACGCGCAGGCGTTCGATTTTGAATATAACCAAGCACACTATCAATATCTTTGCAGGATTGATAATCTTGATGTTTCCTTTTTTTTTTGTTAAATTTTTATCTGAAAAAATACTCGAGAGTCGGGAAATAGAGAGATTTGGGTCGGGAGCTTCTTTTTTTTTTTTGCGGTAGAGTTTCCACTTTGGGTTCGAGATTTCAGATTCGGGGGGGGGGTTTTTTGTCAACATTTAAATATTGCAATCAGTTTATCACCCTGCTGTTATTTATACGTCTATGTAAATATGATCATTAAAGTAACGAGATAATTGATAACATTGATACGAAACACACCTTTCTATCAGTAATTGTGAATACAACTAGCTTTTAATCTGACATACATACTTGCCAGTGCACTGTAGTGCACTATGCACAGATGTAAGCCTTCTGATATTATCTTATTCATGTCACTGTAAAATTGGCCGGATTCAGAGAACCAATATTATTTTAACAAAGACATCTTTTAATCCAGCTGAATCCGGAGGGCTATGGGTTTTCAATACTTTTCCTTTCTTCCAAATTTGCTGGTCAAGAGAGAAAATAACTATAAAAGCACAAAATGTCTTGGGCAATACTGCATGTTCATTCATACAAACTTTAGTAACCAACGCGATCGTGCTCAGACTAATAACATCTTTTTGTAAGTCTAACAATACTACTCAAAAACTAAATGGTGAGATCAATCAAAATCGTTACTATTTTATCCTTTGTCTTCGGACAATTGACCCAGACTCTCGTCGCTTCAGCGGCTGTTATGGCCCCAACAAGATCAAGACGTGCCAGCAACGCCAACTTTTGCGTCGATCTCACAAACTCCAAGCAAGATTCAACAACTGCAGGAATTAAAACGTACATGCTCGACACCACACATTCCTATTGCAACTCGGATTGCTGCGACTACCTGGCATGTACTGGCAGTAAATGTTGGTGCCACAACGACGATGGTGATTACGATGGTTGTACAAGCTGTGTTGCAAGCGGCGATGAATGGGGTACCGGTAATATTTGCTGCTCTGATGATGACCCTGATTATGTCAATGGTGGCGTTTTTGGTTCTACTTATTACAAATACTGAAAAGTATATTCTGGAAGGAGGGTGTCGGTCTTAACACATTAATCGATTTCGAAACTGGCGAACTGAGAGCACTGAGGTCATCTAGTTTGGAGATAGTTATCGTCAGGAATATTCTGCTATAGCCTTCTTAGTAGGCAACTCGGTCAATAAAAGAGATAGTGATATGCTGACAAGTTTGTCGACATGAGAGTTCGTGAAATACTCCGCTATAGTTTTTAATAGGAAGCTGTGGATTCAAAATAACAGTGTAATACTTAGTCGATATTAAACAAATTGAACTACCCCGCCTATTAACAGACACCCCTTTGAGCATCATCTCAAGACGCGATTTTGTCACATTTCTACCATCGTTGGTGTTACATTTGGGGACGCAACGTGTACAGGCTCTGCATCTAAGCACGGATTAATATATTGGCAGGTCAAGGACGCCAGGCAGGGTTGAGCGGACTAATCCTTTTCGTAGAAGACTAAAACTTTCAAGAAATATATTTCCAACAGCTTCGATGCAATTTTATTTATATTAAGTTATGGATCCCATATTGTACACAGTTCAATGGGATAGATACGGAACTTGTGAAAGCCCATTTACTTTTTGATAGCTCATAGCCAATACCGCCGAACAATTAGTACACACATCAAATAATCAGGCGAGCATCATGAGATGAACGCAGCCATGCATTATGTTGCATATCGCCGCAATACTGTTACGAATATTACCAAAACCTCTTTTATTTTCCGAAATTTTCTTTCTAAAATAGTGTAGAGAATAAATAGCAGTCATTTGTAGGTTGCCACGAGAATTTAGTCCGCTCTTGGGAATCCAAATTCGTTAATCGAGCGTCAACATGGCTCCGGGGGTAGAATAAAATCAGACCAATCAGCAACTCTACTCAATGTATCATCCCAGCAAGGTAATTGGTGTACGAGAAGGGGACGAATGTGTAGCCTTCCCCGCCGTAGAATTTCTGTTTTGTTTGTGGTTGAGCATGCAATTGAGGATTTGCTTTGGTTTCGAGAATTTTCCAAACTTGTTAGATTTTAGGGTTTCGGGCTATAGGGTTAGGGTTTAGGGTTAGCTAGCCTTAACCTTCGCTGGATTTGCTATATAGGACACGGCAGTTGCGAACGCGGAGTGGCGATTGAATAAAACAAAAACCTTGTATTTAACAGTTCTATGGAATACACGATTGTCCTTTTGTAACACACCCACAAATGTATGTAAAGATTTTTGCACACCCAACTGCAGTGTAATTATTTCCCACTCAATGTCACACTATCCATAACTACACGAGCATATTCCTCTCTGTCCAACCTTGGGCTGTCGTCCCCGATCTATCCACGGTATGATCATAACGGACGAGAACACGCTCACATTGAACCACACAATGAACTAGACACACCTGTTGGAACTCCACACAATGAACTAGACACACCTGTTGGAACTCCACCCAATGCAAACGTAACGCGTGCAGGAAGGCGCTCATTCCTTCCATCATCAGCAGCACCGTTACGGACAGACCTGCCCAAGCACCGAACCCCAGATACAACATGATCGGATTGGTAGCAAAGGTGCCTCTCAACACCATATCCCATAGAACTTCGGACAACTGTGCGTGTGCAAGGGACAACGCCCACAGACGAAGGTACGAAGCGGTGTTGGAGACCGCACCCAAACAGAACTCAATGCTGTGGATGCTGTTGTGAATCATGGCGTCCGCGAAGTCGAACTGTCGGGGACCGGCGAGTAAATTCAGGACAAATCAGTATACATAGAGGCCGGAAAAATACAATGTACTTGGTGCCGACTAAGCTTGGCCTATAATTCGCTTTGAAATACACATCCTAAAGGCACTGACCGATTCGTGATAGGAAAACAGATTGCGAGAGGATTTGCTGTACTAAAGACGTGCATTCGACCACGTGTTACAACGAGTCGATTGTTGTGTATCCTGAGGTCCTTGTAGGCCGCTACAGAATACGTAGTGTAATCTGAGATACCTTCGGTCAAGAACGAACTACATATGACAGAGTACATCGCTAACAGAACAAATTGTTAGTGACTGGCGCCGACTCGCTCAATAAAATGACATTAAATTTCAAATAACCGTAGCCGCGTTCTCTTCTCAGCAGAACATGTAACACCACCGACTAATCTACCATAACTTAAAAATTTGGAACAGAAAAAGCATTCTTTTCTAACACTAAAGGTGATGGCATACGCATTGATTTCCAAAACTTGAAATGACAGAATAAGCATCAATTTACAGCACTCAAAGTGACAGAATAGGCATTAATTTATGACACTCACAGTGACAGAATAAGCACATAAAGTGACAGAATACGCATTTATTTCCAACACTAAATGGCATACCTCGCCATGACCGCCAGACGTATGCACGATGTGGCCGTCGTCCTCTTCATCGTCGTCGTCTTTTCGATAGGTGTGATCCGAGTCGTCTTGACCCAGTTGTTGATACCCCGACTCTTTCTGTGCGGTTGATTTGAAACACGTATGCAATATGGGATCAGTAATAATCAATCACAAACAAGTGTGTAATATGAGGTAAACAATAGTAATACACAAACACGTAACATGAGGTATGTAATAGGACAGGTGATGTGGATGCTTGCACTTCGTTTCCCTCCATTCAAATATCCTGATCAAATTGGGTACTCGCCATTGCTGAGCTCTAGCTTTACAACCCGGCCCATTGATTCATGTGTGTCGAGCGTATGCGCAGCGTCTAGCTTATGGCTACCGCGAATGGGTTTCTCGAGTTGTGCTCTGGCGATATAACACGAAGTACGATACAGAGAGGTATGTCACCACAGCATAACGAATACGATTCGTAGTTAAAGGACTTGCAACCCATCTGATTGGCTGTTTGATTGGTAGAATCACACACAGCTGCCAATGGATCGGCGGCTACACGGGCAAAGAAACCCCTCAGTCCAGGAGGGATACAATTGGCTCCTCGATAAATAGTCGTGAAAACCTTGGTGAACCCCTAGGAATCCTCGGGTGCGAATACCCTTATCCGCAATGGCACGATGAGTGTAGTGTAGAGGCTGATGACTACAAGTCAGTTCCAAAAAATACTTTGGGTCGTCCGAAAATCGATCAAGATATGAATGTGACATGTTGGCCGATAAAATTTTACATCCCGAGACACATGGCAAACACAACACGCAGTAACATTAACAATCATTATCCAGTACAGAAGCAGCCCGGCGGCGGAGAGGGCATTCTCATGGAGTTGCGATATACCATGAGCCCAGCAACTCGTCCCCAGCAACTAGAAAAGGACCGGTATTTCTAATATTGGGACAAGAAAGCACGCGTGCGTACGCATACCCAAGTACAAAATACATTGAATCTGCTGCGGATATATCGTGAAACCCCACCCACCTGTTTCTTGTGCATATAATTCTGGTAGATGGGCGACACCAGGAACATCCAGGGAACACAAATCAGCGCAAATCCGACAATCATCAGCTGCACGTACGACTGCCCTGGGTACAGCAGCGTCTTGGCCTCGTATGTGTTCTCTCCGGGTTTCAAAAACATGTTCACCAGAGTGATCAGAAGCGATGGGTCTGAGGGGATGGGTGTGCCGCCGCCTTCAGGCACTACGGACTCGAATACCATGCACCACTTGGCCATGATCATGGCGCTGGGATGGTGGGTTGTGTGCAGTTGTGGTAGAAATGGTTTGAACAGAGGCCAGGAACCGAATGAAATGATTCAACACCTTGGACATATCGCAGACAGTTGGCTCTAACATTGCAAACACACCCAATATGCGTCATGTGAAACATGGAGGTAACGAGTTACAGGATTGTGTCAGGGATACTCAGTACGATTGCGCCTAAGCCCAAACTAGAAAGTGCACCAATCTGGTAGGCAAGTTCACTCCTAAATAAATACATACATCCAGGAATATTGAACGCAATTCCTGGAGATAAATTGTTTCCATATACTGATAAAACTGTGTAATTCGGTCTTCAAAATCACAGATGCTTCTTACGCAGGTGATACTGACAGACACTTACCACAGGTAGCCAAAGACACCAAACAGGAAGAACATCTGCGGGATAAACTCGGCCCATACGGCGTAGTCGCGCTTGAAATACTTCGCATTGAAGACGGTCAGCACCACACCGAACGACATATGATTGACCCCAATAAGCACAGATATCTTCATCTTCAGAGAGTTCAGATAAGCCAGCTTGTTAGTTGCAAGCGACCACACCGGATCCACACCGATGGGGTAGGGGTAACCACGGTACCTGTATGCCGAATAGATCAAGTTGGAGACGACGCCAGTTGTGCGGGCGAGTATAGTGGGAATGGATTGGTTACCTATGACGCACTTCGTAGCTCATCGGCAGTTTGTCAGTACATAGGAATTCAATGCAGGGACTTGAACTGATACATATGTGCCGGATTTAGGAGATATAGATCGAGCTATATGTTAGGGATATAAATTCTAGCGGGTGTATGCAGTCGCCCAGCGGATATCACATTCCAGCTCGTATTGGCGCGACTAAACAGGAATATCTAGATACAGATCATGTTACAAGACTTCGATATCTCGACACCAGATGCAGAGGAAAGAGCTCAACACACAACACCACCACCAGCCCATCACACACGGCTGACAATTCTGGTCCCTATGAACGCCTATGACCAAACGCTCTGACTTCGTTTGATATTGAACGAATATATCAAAACCCCCATCCTCATCCGAGTGTGTACTGTAGACTGAACCCCAACCGTTGGTGATGACCGGCAGAGGACCTGGGCTACTCACGCGCGTATTCGCGATAGTGGACTATGCCGGCTACTGCTGGTGAGTTCATGTTCTGCCGTTGGTACAAAAATGTACAGTTCATGTTCTGCCGTTGGTACAAACATGTACACACAATCCAACCCCTATAGCAAATACACATTTCATGAAGCGGTGAAGGTACCCACACACTCGCTACCATGAGTGCCATAAAAAGTACGTCCCATGGTTGTGTAGCTACTATGAATATCACATGCATCTAGTCCACCCGGACTATCTGTTAGCTACCAGCTACGGCGTAAAAGTTATAACTGTGCATATACAGATACCCCTGAACTGTACAACTGAATACACACATACCCACAGCCGTCTGGGCAAGCATAGTCGTTCTTGACCTTTTCCCTCACATTCAAAAACATGCCGCTTTCGCCCCAGTTTTTGGTGGGCAGATCCCAGGCCGAATCGAAGATCCACAGATTCTTGGCGAAACAGTCATTGTATATAAACCCTGAGAAGTGCGGCATAGGGCTATATGGATCAGTGTACTGGATCCAAGTACACGCGCACAGAAAGAAATAGATGCTAAGGATCACCTGTGTTGAGTGCACTGTTGTATTGTGACATAACCCACTCATGATGCAAACTAAGAACAACCCGACCTCAATCTAAGAAACCTAATTGTATGTCGCATTGACATTACGACACCGCAGTATTAATTACAAGTTCCAATTGTGAGCGTCAGGTGGGAATCAGTTTTGTGCTTTTTGTTCCGTTGCCAATTGTTTCACTGTGCTCTATGGACACACTGAAAGAAAAACAGCATTGCAACATGTCGATACAGTCAGCGTGAAAAAATGTCACCGATGTGACAGCCAACGTACCCGAAAAACTGGCTATATAAGTAAGACTCGCGCATCTGGATTGTTGCGCTATTTAAAATTCAATCACTCACAGAGTTTGGCATAGATGCACACACAATACTAAATGAACAGAAGCACAGAACTCGAGGCCGAGGACACCACAACAAGAAACATACCGCCATAGAGCATGCACGCACGACTTGGCATCAACAAACCCACCGCCCAGCACTCGTGGCACTGAAATACAGCTTAGCAACATGCATACGAGAATTCGAAGTGCAAGTACCACATCCTAGACATGTCTGAGTGCTATTCACTGATACACAGTCCCTGTCACACTCGTGCTACGTTGTCTGCTGATTTTACGGCAGCCAAAATGAGCCGAAGCCTCTTATTCGATCGAAACCCCTCGCCAGTGGGTGCGTATCGTTCTAGACACAGAACGACGCAGTACACCACAGGTACAAAGACTACATATAAGCCGCTCGCTATAACCCATTCCTGCTAGTAAAAATACATATCTCAAGCATATACACAGTCACCATCTCCACGCACTCACCTGTGTAAATGGAGAATAAGCCCATCAGGAAGATCATGTATCGTCCCTGGAACACAGTGCCCGGCATTTCCCCCAGGCTTTTACTTCGCATGATAGCTCTCTCTTTCCAAATCATAACGGCGGCGGCCAGCATCATGATGAACCCGTGGCCGATATCTCCGAACATCACAGCAAACAGGAATGGGAATGAGATGAGCGTGAACAGAGCGGGGTTTACTTCTTGGTATGTGGCGACTCCGTAAGCATCGACAATACCCTGTAATCGATTTTGGAATCAAACAAAGGCAATTTGTTTTAGAATCGCTTCTGGGGTTCGTAGATGTCATGTGGACTACAACTCACGACGATAGAATTCTCAGCACAAATATCGGTTGGTATGTCAACTGAACATATCATGGTCCAACTATCCAGATTTCCGGAGTGTAAGGAAGTGTTTTCTCAAGGACTAGACCTGTAGTGAGCAGAAGAAAAACAGAGAGGAAGCAAGCATACGACCTATATCATCAGTGCTGTACTTGATATGTTCGTCGACAAGTAGGCGAGCCCAACTTGAACGGGAACTGGCAAACTTAGCAATCGCAAGTGGAACACAGTGTAATAGGACCGCGACACCAAGCCCGTAACAAATCAAGCATGACTTGTACTCGTCGATGGACACCTCACAAAGCACTTTAACAGGCAGATTCATACGCAAACAACAAAATACGTACTTATACAAGTGTTTCAGCCGACCGAGGTACCAATTGTTGAACACTCGCTTGTGACTTCTACGACAATTCAAGATTTGCT
>NW_014040385.1:116814-125068 GCF_001186125.1 Sphaeroforma arctica JP610 | reverse complement strand
GTTAATACAGTACGCAAGAATAACTTAAGTCTTCTATGGCGCGTTTCATTCGCGCCTTGCTTTTGCGGCGTATATGGCACACCTTTCTTATGGCATATGCCTGATACGAGTACTGGCGATTCCATTACGTCATCGCAGAACTCACTACCGTTATCAGTGCACATAATACCTGGCCACCCGTGGTCAGCAAAGACTTGACAACATAATTCTGCCACGGTCTGCGTATTCTTATCCTTTAATGGATATAGCAAGTTAAACCGTGACGCCACATCAAAGAAGTGCTAAAACAAGATACTCCCGGGAGGCTCAAGGTCGTAGTCTCTCGAATCTCGATGATTTCGGTCAGTAATTGTTTTATTTAGTATAAAACCCCCCAGAAAAACCTCTAAAAAAAACTTGCGCCAGCCGCGCCATGTTCAATTTAGGAGGCTATGGTCGGTCGCAGTAAAAGTGACGCGCCAAAAACCATCTTACAGTTCGAGTTTTCAATTCAGGCTTAAGTTAAGGCGATGCTGACAGGTTTATACACGTATGTATTTCTAGTTCACCAAACCTGTCAACGGTTTATCTTCGGCAAGAGGAAAAAAATACAAATCATATTGTTTTTTTTAAAAACAACTATCCCAAAAAACCCAATTTAAATTTGGGTTTTTTAAGAGCCCGTTTCGAAAAAATATTAGTAACAAAACTATGTATTTGATATTTTTTACACTTTTAAAATTGTTCTTTTTACAGCCTTCATAGAGGGGGGTTTATTTTTCCACAGAAATCCAGAGTTCCAGACTCCAGACTCTCAGAGTCCAGACTCCAGACCACACAAATACAACGCTTTGGTTTTAAATATACAAACGAATTCGCATACGCTTTGCGTTTTGCTTGTATATTTTTTTATACCATAGGGAAGGCACCATATGAATATACTGTGAAGATCTTGTAGCAACTTTTAAAGCTTAACGGAAACGTAATCATTTCTACACGATTATATATATATAGATATGTGTTGTACTATTTAGGAGGCTAAATACGTGTATTTATTGAGATTTGTCAGTGGTCGCAGTCTTTAAGAATAAATAAATCTCGTACATATTTATTTAGTAGTCGTTTTGCTCCATTTTCAGAAGGCTGCATAGGCGTTTTTTGGCAGAAATTCAGACCACACGTCTACCAGAGAAAGAAAAACGGGTTTTTAAAAAAAAGAGGAAACGCTTGCGTTTTTTAACAGAGCCTTCTGAAAATTTAAATTGAACAACGGGGTTAACTTTAAAAAGAAATCAAAACGGTGCATATTGTTTGATTTTCAGAAGGCTAAATATGTGCATTTGACGAATTGAGACCTGGGGGCTGGGGCTGGTCACTGCTGGTGGTTGGTCACCTTTTTTGGTTTTTGGGTTTTTTCAAAATACAGCAAGACAGGATGTGTTGATTTGTTGAACAGTTTTTTTATGATATTTAAAAAAAAACTTGAAATACTTCGTGGAATACTTCAGCTTGTAAATGCGTAGCCTTCTAAAATACAGAGAATACTACATACAGATATGGCTGGAGGCTATTAGAAGAGCATAGAGCCAGTAACGTTAGCTGGGATAGTAGTTGGTTGCCGGCAGTGCCATACGACGTTTCAAAGTGATACAAATTATCTGTTAGCGACAACACCCGTAGTACTTTAAACTACTTTCTAGTGTGATCAAGTCTTGGTATATTCATATCGCCTACTTGACAGGTGTGGTTTATAGTGTAAAACTTCGGCAGGAATGGTGCAGAACACCATGGCCAGACGAGAATGCGAAGTAGGAGTTAATGATGACTCTCCGCTTGCTCAGTTGGCAACAGCTAGTGCAGCACTCACACGGTCCCTTACTACGAGTGCTGTTTACATCAATCCTAGGCTGGTTACCGGGGAAGCGGTAGGGCCATCTCTCAGAAGTACTCGCTCATTCCGCGAGGGCCCTGTCGAGTCTCGTAGAATAACTACTAGTGGGAAATTGGACGCACTCGAGCAGTCAGAATGCGACCTATTTGAGTCACTTTTGCCGAAGGCCCCGGCAACGACGAGTGCTCCAACATCTCCTGTGACTTCTAGTGCAGTTAAAAAAAGGTCATCCAAGTCTACCCAGAGGCCTGTGAGCGTGTTGGTGGATAATTCTGCTCACAATCTCATACACACACAAGCGCCGTCTGCAACTAGTTTGCTTCTAAGGTTAAGTGCGGCGGGCCAGTCGATGGTGGGCGGAGACGATGCGAAGAACAACTACGCGAATCAGCTTCTTTTTATTCTGAAATATCGAAACAGTAGCGATGCGCGAGATTTCTTTAGTTTTTTGAGGGCTGAGCATAGTGAGGTATGTTTCACATTTTTGTGCTCCTATGGTCAGTATTGTTGATAGTACCATCTGCTGGATCTGGTCATGGACCCTATTAATTACCTAGATTCTTAGTGGATCCCAGTAAAGCTTCTCGTACGTTTGGCTGTCATTAATGTGTATACTGCGCATTCGGTCCTGTAAACGTTGAAATCGGATACAAAATTCTACAAGAACGTCGCTTTTTAGCAGTCGCAAGTAAAATCGACTAGATTCTTGTATGAATGCGAAATGCACAGACGCTCGAAGCTGGTCTGAAGGAAAGGTCATACTGCTTTCCTCGTGAGGTTGGTCGTGTAATTCGGGTGGCGGGCATGAATAATTTCTGTAGTATCTCATCCGTATGCGCACCTCCGTATTATACTGATCTTCTCTGCGATTATATTTGACCAATACAAACGTAGTAGTTAACCTCTCTCATGTACTGAATTCTTGTCTGAGATTAGCCGTTGTGGGTTGTCCTTGTTTGTACCACTACTCACTGGCGCTCTGTAAGGTATTCAGACGTAGAGAGTATATATATAGTAAATATCTGGAATAAGATTGTAGACCACGACAAAATACGCAGCTTTCAGTACTATGCGAATTAACTCACAAATTCATTCACGTAGCTCTTTGATATATGAACTTTTAAGGATACAATTGGCGGCTTTGTCTCGGAGGCGTTCTCACTGCTCATTCATGCGGAAATTGTGAATATTTGTAGGAAATCCTGCTTTTCTTTTGGAAGTGTGAGGATTGGAAAGAGCACTACGATAAGGTCTGCAAAGGCAAAGACGTTCTGCTGGTAAAACTCTCTGCTATGGAAATTTATGAGAGTTTCGTCGAAGCCGGTTCAGAGTTTGAGATCAATCTTGATGAGAAAGATAGTCTGTGGATACGGGAGCAACTTGCACAAGGACTCTTCCCATCTTATACTATATTTGACGACGCTCAGCAGTGTGCATACCGTATGCTATTAGAAAATAAGATTACGCGATTTGCAGAGTTCAAAAAAGGGCAGAACAAGATAAAGAGCAACCGGAAGCACAATTTTAAATATACCGGATTCAAGGCGCAGAAGCCACCCGCATGCGCGAAGTGTAAAGATCTGGTATTTGCCAATGTAGTGCGATGTTCTGGGTGTCTCATTGTGTGCCATTCAGCATGCGGGAAGGAGGTGATGCAGATGGGTCTGATATGCACGGGTGAACCCATACGCAGGAATAGCAACATCTTCGAGGTGCTTCCGGCGACAAACTCAGGGAAGGCGTGTAATATCTTGGGAGGTATCCCTGTAGCTCCTATAAGCGCACCCAACAAATTTCATAGTCAATTAATGGGCGAAGAAAATCGCTCTGCCGTACAACGATTTGGTAGCGCAGAGGATCTCCTGTCGACGAAGTCAGATCCCGCATCTCCCTCACCAACTACGCCAGTGGAAGGTATGGCCGACAGCAGAGGCATGCGAACATCAAAACTGGCGGCAACCAATTTCATCAATCAGGCAGCGCCGGTGAACGAAGGGAGGGATTCATATATGAGTGTCCCCGCCGCAATCGCCAGGCGGGCGTCGTGTAAGCTACTGTCCGATTCGCTGGACACGTTCAAAGAGGCGGAGCATGCCCCGTTGAGAAAAGCTCTGTCTAGTTCGTTGGTCAACTATGACACACCTAAGGATCTTATGCGCACTCGCGTACACGCAAAGCCCAGTGAGGACCCCGAGATGCAGGATATATATGCACCGGCTAAGGCCGCGAAGTTTTTTGGTGTGATACCCACTCTCGTACCGGCGAATTTGGAAGGCAAACCTTTCCAGATGCTTGGGTCGTACGGAGAAAATCCTCCTCTACACGCTGGTAGAAAGGCGACGAAAATACTTGGAAATAATGAGGGATTCAAGCGAGGTGATTCATTGACTCGTACGTTAACTACTGGTATTAATGGGTTGGATATGTAATTTGGATATGACATTCAATCAAATTTTTACTTAGTTGACGGACACGTGCCCATGATCGGCAGTGGTCCCCTTGCCGATTGGAAGACAGTCCACGAAGATTGGAGCGAGCTGCTCACTTCAAGGAAACATCGAACACGTGATACTGTTCAATTGTCAAGTGCAACTGCTCGATTCGAAATTGACTGTTGGGATTGCATTCACAATTTTCATGAACTCAACAATTTCCGTCTTTGCGCGGCATTGGAAAGGTCAGGCAATTAGCTGTGCGTGCGGAAACACTGATTAGAATGCGTTGGCCTTGTACATATTGGCCATGGTATATCACAAATGACTAGCAGTGATAGAACGCAACAAATTAAAAAACGGCCAAGCGGGAGTCTGTGTAAGGTCTCGTTCCTGAGTGGCATACACACCGAAAGCCCTGTAGAGAGTTGGACGATGGACACGGGTGGGCATGAATAGGATTGAGTATGTTGACAAGAAAGTGTGGCGCCAACAATTGTGTCTAACACATCTTGTTCTACTACGTAGTCGGAACGTACTGGACCTGCATGGAGCTACAATGTTCTAATATATAGTGGGTAGTTGCTATACGAGTGACGATATAGAAGATAGTATATTTACTTATTTGTACTTGGACGGTGCGGGGTACTCTTGTTCTCCGTATGCGGACAGGTTTATGGCTCAGAACATATTTTAAAAGAATGAATACTTCAAAGTGTATTTAGTAGTAACAAAGAATAAAACGCATCAAATACCTTGACACCTTTTATTTTGGATACGAGGCGTAAAACGGAGGCATTTATCACTTAACACCCTGTGCTCATATGTCGAGTGTGTCGTATAATCGTGCTTGGGTCGCGCTAAGCGCGGGGCTTAGCCAGAGGTGCTCTACTACTGCAAATAGCCGGTGGATGATCAGCCCGTTCTTGTCCAAATCGTAGATGTATAACTGCACCATATGACGGCTTTTTCTTCCCAACTGCTGCCTGATGCGGCATCACTGACGCGCCCCTCTTATCAGAACATGGAAGGATAACAAGTATGATAAACTGTCAGCGGTATAGGTTAGGTAGCAAGACACAACTGATCCGAGCTATAGTCACATGGGCTTCGAGAGTGTACCTCTCTGGATACAACTACATTCTCATACTCGCTAGAGTACACAGTATTTAGTGCTCTCCGACGAAGGTGCAGCCTTGGTATCAAGATGACTTAGGGAAAGCCCAGCACTAACTTATCCGTGTCACAATACTACCACCTCGACCTGGTCTATAGTATTTTGCTTTGCTTCAAAGCGGTCATGTATTGGAAGGCCATGTGTCGGTCGCCACAGTCCTCAGGATCCAAACCCACCGTCTGGAAATCAGTTACCGGGAACACCTCATCTGTAGAAGCTGTTGCAGAATCAAGTAGAGAATATTGAAAAGCTGCCTATGCGGTTGCTTTCGAGATATATCATGAAACATACAGCGGATGCTGATTGAGGTATCCGTGTTCGATCAACACCCACCCGATGAGCGGCAGAAAATAATAATTTGCTATTGGGGCTAATACTTACGAATGGTCTGTGTACACCGGAAGATCATCGTGTACATCTCGGTCAACAGGTCGACGCACTGCGCTTGAGATGTGGACGCTCCATATGCCATCTGCAGTTGAAATCGGCAGGAGCGACTCGGTGAGTTATATTAGCGCATACATATACTTCGTGAAGTATTAGTATACACATTTTTGAGCTTTTAAACCTTCACTTAGCCTCTGTTTTGCGAGTCCAAACAATGTTCGGTAGAAATTTAGATCTTTTGAAATGCAAATTGAGAGCTGCATCGGATGAATCATATCAGTGTCGGTTTGTTCCAACACGCATGTATGCGAGATATATCGCGACTGAACAGAATCTCACGCCTTGTCGACAATAGTGAAGAATATAGGTAAGCTGATGGGATGCTATTGTGCACAAATGCATATACGTACACATAAAGCTCACAGATACACATACCACGTTCCTACCGATCACCGACATCCATGGTCACGCCACAGATAGTATGTTGAGCTATTGCACGTGAGTACAAGCACTAAGGAGTATAATATCGTCGTACATCGGGAATGTCGAATAAATTTGAAGATTAACGTTTGTACACAGACGCGGCTAAACAATGAGACTGAAAACACAGGGGTTGATTGGCAGCAAACATATCCGAACTGGGCGGCTTTAGTATGATGTGTAGCCCACTTGCCCACATCGTCATGGACACACATAACAAAAGTCTCACGACATCACTGAAAGCACAAGCCCTTGAATATTATTAAACCAAGTAGTGATCGACGAACCATATGCAGTACCCATTGATAAAAATAATTACACAACTGGTGATCCAAACGACAGCACATCCTCACAATGTTAAATGTTTATCACACACCCGCATGATGATACCGCGATCTTGACTGCCCACGACAACCGACCCGACTTCAATGGTGAAGTCTCCAAGATTAAACGAGATTCCTTCCATCTTGGCCGATTTTCTCTTCACCCAGTTCTTTAGTTTGATAATAATTGCCTCGATCTCTTCGCTGGCCTCTGCGTAACAGGAATCCAATTCAAATTCTTATGAGAACAATGCCAGACAATGAATTATCAGAGAAGGATGTTTAAAACAGATCTCTGACTCAGATACCGAAACAAACGACACGAAAGTGCATATGTATCAGCTGAGGGTGGTATAGAACGCACATAAATGTACTGAAAAACAAACGGATGCACTATCCACCACGTGTTCGAGTGGATCAACTGAAAAGTGGTACAGCCAGTTTATAGAACAGACGATATGCAACCTGGTGAACTATACGCAACTTGCATATATGAATCAACTGAGGATGGTACAGCAAACTAATGGAATGTCCGATATACGATCCGATAAACTATACATCACTTGCTTGATCGCTGTAGGGCCTATGGTGGATATATGAATCTTTTAGGCAGTAAAGTGTCAGTTACAAAACAGTCCGTAGCTGAAGGCGTAAGGCTATAGAACGATACAATTACAAACAGAACGAGATATGCATACAGCTTGCGAGGCGGCAGGGTGCAAGATTAGCGGACGTACATACCCATCAACAAATTGCCGGAGAGTGTGTACCGTTTGTTCTTGATGTGTGAGAATTTGGCCGTGTGCATGGTTTTCGGGCCTACAACGTACAGGATTCAAGTGATAGATGGTGAGTTTTAAGCTCTGCATCGATAAGAACAGGTATCTGTGGAGCGTGACTATTGCCGATGCCATTTCCAGACTCATGAAGTAGTCCTTAAAAAAACACGAATATGAATGAATCTAAGTCAGAGCTTAGAGCCTAAGTAAATCGATGTATACATATCGTCTGTATAAGCTTGATGATAATCCGTCTACGGATCAAAATGAAAGAATTAACATGTATTTACAAATTACTAAAGTAAATATATAACTATACTATTTGTATCGCTTACAGATACAGTTATGAAAAGTAATCAACCCAATTCAGATACATGAACACTCAAATTATGTACAAGTATTCTTGTCAGATACACATTAAATCTAGAGCGAAAGCACTGGATGAACAATTGAAGTCCAGAGTTTTCTGTAGCATCGCAAATACCATATTGCCAGAGATCGCACTCGACCTTCCAATTCCCAGCTCGTTGACCGCAGAGTGATTCTGAGCACAAGTGAGGGGTTTTTTCATTAAATACAAAATTATCTCAGCACTAGGATTCAATGATTCAAAAGAATGACTTTTCCTTCGTGCTTCATATAGCAAGTGATCCCGACACACGGATTCAGACAAGAAAGAAAACTCACCTGATTATACTAAAAGAAAGAGTTTATATTCACACATGTATACGTATGGAGGCGAAGATATAATTGAATACAATCACACTCACACACGCACAGGAATACGGACTAGGGTGTCATATATA
>NW_014040385.1:112394-115402 GCF_001186125.1 Sphaeroforma arctica JP610 | reverse complement strand
TGATAATATTTATAGTGCATATATGTGCTTAAGATGATGTTCAAGGTCCTCGATGTTTAATTTTCGTGCGGGAGAAACAATCAAATTTATTCCACTTACCTATTCGGCTGTAAAGTTTCTCGACAGAGTATAGCTCGACGAGCGATTTATCATTGGGGTCGAGTATAAATACTTTACACACTCCCATCTTGTATATTCTGATTTGTAATTTAGGTAGAATGTGGTCGTAGTCCTCTAATGGTAATAGCGTAAGGCGGGCAGTTAACTCTGTCCAGGTAGTCTGTGTACTAAAAATTCACGACATGCTGGTCGTTAAATCCATGTGTTAGTATTATTGCCTACTCAAAGTTCTTTTGTCTATTCAATGTGTTCAACTGGACTTTAATCGACTATAGCGCTCCACAGTCACGTTAGTATACATATGAACCCCAGGCCCTTGTATCACATTCGATTATCGTATGTATACATATGTACATAGTATATAAATATGTATTGTAGTGTTCTTTCGATACATGATTCTACTGCTATTTAAATAGTATTATGTAAACAGGTCTTCAGAATCTACGCCGCCAAAAGTGAACCCACACCCAAAACGAGGAAAACTCTAGACCCAGCGACATGTCTTTATTCTCAGACTTCAGTCAGAAGCTCAGAGACTTATCAGAGTCTCAAGACGGTTGAACAACGCAAGAGAGTGTCAACGACATCAGTCACATCACAGAAGAGTTCCTCATTCGACATACAGTGTCAAACGTTTTCACGACACGTGACGGTTTCTATGACCGGCCTACTGGTAATGCAGATCTGCAACGACTCGACTTTCGTGTGCAGGGCCAGGCAGTGCCGCCATGCAACTTCCAAGTTGAGGTATTTAGTATTACTGCTCCTCTTGTGATTTTATCCTATACACGTTTATTCAAATACTATATTAATTCTGATTGCATTGTACCAATACATCAGTCGCTTATCAACGGTGTATGTGTAACTAAGTTTTCGAAAGTAACGTGTATTTACGAAATTACAATGGCTAAGCAGGCAAAACAGACACCGGAAGGGATTGTGTTCCCCGAGGATGGCGAAGGTGGTCGCTCTACCCAGGTACGTGAATACCTCACACTGTAGTCTCAATACCAAGGCGGCTCTAAATTTACCGAATAGTCCTTGTTGCAATTGGCTGTCGCTTCTCATAGTATCGAACATATCACATCAATCTCAAGTCACTATGCTCAAGTTAGCTGTATCTTCGTTCCGGAGATTATAACTTATACTGTTTTCATTCACGAACAACACATGCGGTGTAATAATGTTCTACGCACGGATATCATATGGTATCTTCTTAGTGGTTGTACCGGCCAAGTCAAGTCAACCCGTAGATACCCAGAATGATATTGTAGCTGACTCCCTTCCGCGCTGCAAGTGATGTCGGCACAATAAGCAGTGTTGCATTGACTCATATTGGTTGATTGTACTACGAACCGATACTTTCCGGTGCACACACCGCCTTGTGCGAGTCCTATCACCCAATACGGGAGACGGGAGCATTATTCCTTCGGCTTCCTTGCTATTTTGGTTGGCGTGACCCAACCACAGATACCTGGTCACCACAGACACCTGGTCTCAGAGGTGTTAAATCAAGCATGCAACCTTAGGTTTGCCAAGTATCAGAACATGTAGATACACAGCTACTCGCTTACAGTGAGATCGTAGCAGTATTATGCCAATACAACGAATGATGAAGTATCTGTATCCGTATTGTGCTAACACCACCAGGCATTTCTTGTCACTATACAGATCGCTGGCCGTGCCGCCTATGCCGCGGCAATCGGTGCCATCGACAAAATCGCAGGGGAGAAGACTTTGAAGGAGAAGTCGTGGCGCAAGGGTTACACCAAACACGTAACCAAATTTGTAGAACTTAGTGTAGTGGATGCGAAGGCGGCTGTTATTGGCGCCGAGGCTGGGTATGGTGTTGTTGAGTGTATCGTGCTGTATGTGTATATGCCGACAGGGCTGATATTGTAGTGTATGTTGCCCAGTATTTGCAGTATATAAGGGTGAGGTTTATCGGTTTAATGAGGTGCTGATTCGTAGTGTAGTTGTGTCGGTGCAGATTCCGTGTTAGCATGGTATGCAACTTCCTTCGTTATAAGTAACCTCTGAGACATTGTTAAATGATGATATATGTGGTTATGTATCTGTCGTATGGCTTCACTGTCGCAGCACTTTTAAGGTATTTCATCGCGGGACGGGGTTCATGCTATACATTACTGTGACTATAATCTGCACTTTAGTGTCTGTCGTGATGTGGCGGGGGTGTTATCTGTGTCAAAATATGAGCTCACAGTATTAAATTTTGGAGTTAACAAAGCGATATGCCGACAGTATTCGTAGGTCAATATTCATAAATATAATCTGAAGACTTAAAATTCTGAGCTTGCATGTCATCTGTTGCCCTTAACGTCTAGAACACCTGCGATACACGAGCACTATCATAGCAAAAATTCGAAAATATACGAATGGATGCATTTACTGGCAAGAATTTTTGCTTTCTATGCCTTATACATACTCAGGAATATACGCACAACAAGTCTTAACGACACTGGTTTAGAATCGGGACGATTTAATATTCTCTGATGAATCAACTCAGGTTTCTATGTATTCCTCTTGTCCGGAATAGATTCACAACGAACCCCGAGACGGCCGATGAAACTATTTTTTTCATAGTCACATTCCCTAATGTTACTTGTTTTTCTCTTTACTACTCCCTGTAGTCTAGAGCACATGCACGACCAGTTTCAGTTCGTCCGGGATGGCACTGCTATGTCCATCTCAAAGGCCATGACGAGTATATCTACCAGCTTTGAGACTGGTATCGTAAAGGGAAGTAAGCCCATGGGCAAAGAGCCTTTTGAGATCCCATACGGTGATACCATCTTGAAGGGAATGGCACTTTGTGACCAGGTGTGGCTATGTTAAATTTCGTGCCAGTGTAAATGAATTTGCATATA
>NW_014040385.1:88970-104621 GCF_001186125.1 Sphaeroforma arctica JP610 | reverse complement strand
ACACACACACACACACACACACACACACACACACACACACACACACACACACACACACACATATATATATATATATATATATATATATATATATATATATGTACATATACATATTGTATATGACATTTATGTATCCCTATACATATTTTTAATATGCTCGGCCCGAAGACGTATCGTCTTACTAAGGTGCCTGATATCACACACCAGATTGCATCGCCACGGAACCAAATGGCACCCGCGGCAGATGGTACAACACCACTGCAATACGCCAAGCCTCAAGCTACAGCCACGTACGCACAACCACCCAAAAAGCAACACATACAGCAACAATCACAACGACAACAACAGCAACAACAAGAGCAACAGCAAGAGCAACAGCAAGAGCAACAGCAGCAGCAACAGCAGCAGCAACAGCAGCAACAACAACAACAACAGCAGCAGCAGCAGCAACAGCAGCAACAGCAACCAGTAACAGTGCAACCACAAGCACCGACACAGGCACAGGCACAAGCACTGGCACAGCCACAGGTATATGTACAACCACAAGCTACCGCTACCACACCACAGGCAGTGAGTGATGGCCAGGCTCAGGGGTTCGTACAACAGCCGCCCAGGTTACCACAGGCACCCGTAGCACACCCCCAGGGCCAACACACAACACCCGAAGCAGAGGAGCAACGCCAGCGCTTGGCTGCACGGTCTATGGCCACACTGCCACACCCCTTTACACCACAGGCCCAGGTTGGAGTGCCGGTAGTAGGACAAGCACACACACAGGTACAGGCAATGATGCCCAGTACAGCACAGAGTGAGAAGAATAGTGCAACCGTGCTGCTGCAGGGCATGGGACAGCCACAGGCAGGTGTAGGTCAAACGAATCCCCAGACACAGACACAGGCACAGACGGGTGTTACTCAGGCTCACACGCAGGTACCATATAGTGGATTGCCAGCGCCTGGGGCACAGTACTATGTGACGACTACACAGCCACAGCCGATTCAGTCCCAGGCCCAGGCCCAGACCCAGACCCAGGCCCAGGCCCAAGCCCAGGCTCAGGCGCATGTACTGGCGCATGTACAGGCACAGCAACAGGGACAACCCCTACAGCAGCCACAGAGTGCGACTGAACCGACGGCGAGAAGCACGTCTCAGAATGCACTCGCACACCCGCAACCGCCGCAGAAACCCTTGCAACATGCAGCCAAGCAGGCACAGCAACAGGCTTTAGCACGTCCGCAGGTGCAGACACTCGCACACCCGGCACCTCCCATGCCCACCCAGGCTCAGTTGCAGGGCACTATGACCCTACTACCGCAGACGCCTACTATAAGGCAGACGGGGTCTATCCTGGTACACCCTGGGCCGCTACAGCCACCACAAGCACAAGCACAAGCACAGGCACAGGGACAAGGTCAAGTATCCGGGGCGATCAAGGGGACAGGAGCGATCCCGCCCATGGGGCAGTACCCCGAACAACACGCGCAGTCTATACACGTCCAGACACCGCAGCAGCAGATGCAGCAACATATGTCGGCGTCACAGTTCAGAGTTCCTACTAATAAGAGGTATGCAACTATTATATGTGCGCGCGCGCGCGTATGTGTATGTGTATGTGCGTGCGTGTACATGTGCGTGTGTATGAATGTAAGTATATAGGCATGTATATTTGTATGTGTATGTATGTATGTGTGTGTGTGTATTTGGAGCGCAAGTGTGAGGCGGTGATATCCCACCAGTTCAGATCTGATGTATATAACTATGGTTTTACAGATACGCCTCGTAAATACACATCCTTATCATGTCATATATATATATATATATATATATATATATACAACACACACACACACACACACACACACACACACATATATATATATATATATATATATATATATATATATATATATATATATATATATATATATATATATATATATATATATTATTTGTGCAGTATCTACCATATCTCGAGTGTCAGACGTAGTCTAGTTGCGCTTCCGTCATTAGGACACAGACCTAGGATGTTTAATCATTCTTGAAACTATTTTCATACAACCCCCACAACTTACCTATGTTATCCTCAGGTCGATACCAGCGCACCACCATCCGTACGGACAGGTGGCACCCAGGCCAATGGGACAACAGCAGGACTATGTGTTCAAGCCTACCTATGGCCCAGATTCGTTCAGATACGGCTCAGAGGTGGAGAAAACTAACTTGCCTACGCGACAGACTACAACCATGCCTAAAGTGTGAGTGGTGTATCTATGAAGTTGTGATTGATGAGTCGATGATAGGTGTGTCTGGTGAAGTGTTAGTGAACGTATAGATACGAGTTCATCTGGTGAATAGCGTGCGGCGTAGAAAGGGGGCATAAGCAAAGGCCTGCTGTACTTCTCAAATACAGTCTTACAGAAAGTGAAGGACAACTATACGTTCATTTCATACACGCAACGAACATAATTGTCAACTATATGTGCAAAAGCCCTATTATACACACAACTAACACAGCTGTCGACCCTGCATGTGTGTTCACCACAGTCGGGGTGGCAGTAGGGCGCAGAACGGGGGCATAGGCAAAGGCCTGCGGCACTTCTCAAAGACAGTCCTACAAAAAGTGAAGGACAAGGGGACTACCACGTACATCGAGGTGGCGGAAGAGCTAATGGAAGACTTGGCCAGACAATACGCCGAGGAGAAGGCCAATGGCAACAGCGAGATTCAGACACGGGAGATTGTATGTTAAATAAATACGAGTGTTTGTTAGTGGTAGTAAGATAAATTTTATGGTACAATATGAGGATTGTATGTTACAAAAGGAGGGATTTTATGTTTACCATAGGATAGATTGTGTACTAGAATAGATGTGATTTTTTGTTATGATAAGAGTTTGTATATAGATAAGTTTGTTCTGTTTTCTAGATACGAGAGGTTGTATGGTATGTTCTGGTATAGCTGGAGTTTGTATGTTCAGTTCTGTTTTCCACATAAGGGAGATGGTGTGTTGTGTTCTGTTTTCCACATAAGGGACATGGTGTGTTGTGTTCTGTTTTCCACATAAGGGAGATGGTGTGTTGTGATGTGTTTTCCACATAAGGGAGATGGCGTGTTGTGTTCTGTTTTCCACATAAGGGGGATGGTGTGTTGTGTTCTGTTTTCCAGACATGAGAGATTGCATGCAGTGCTCTGTTTGTGAGGTAGGATTGAAAAATGGCGCTCTCGAGCGTATTTTTTTGGGACCGTATTTATTATTGTGTTTTTTGTTGAGTAGGTTCGAGATTCGAGATCTTAACTTCAGGCTACGGCTCTATGTAACACATGGTTTCTGAGGCTTGCCAATTAATGCTCACTAACTAGGATTAAATATAATATCAGACATTTGTTTTACACCATAGATTGTGTAGTGCCTACGTGTTCGTGTTCTTGCTCTGACTCACTATGCACGCTGCATACATATGTCTGTTGCTCTGACTCACTATACACGCTGCATACATATGTCTGCGCATTTGCCTGTAGTGTGATAAGCGTGAATGCATATACTTCCAGTCCTCCAAAAGTTTAGCAGTACTGATATATAGCTTCACCTCGGGGCATTGATCACAAAAACATCAGGATTTGCCTTCAGTGTGCATATGTATGTACCCTATGTATGTATATGCCCAACTGTATATACCGAAAGGGGTCCTAAAAATATAGCAGAGCTCTGATAAATCGTTGTATGTATCGCATGGATATTTATGCACAACTGCATATACCAAATGGGGGGTTCAAACGTATCGCAGAGCTCTGATACAACGCTTCACCTCTCAGAATAGATCACAAGAACATCAATATTTGTCTTTAGTGTGCGTGTATGTACGTATCGTATGGATATATATGCACAACAATAAACCAAATGGGGTGTTCCAAAAGTGTCGCAGAGTTCTGTATTCACAATCCACCTCGCAGGGTATTGATCACAAGAACATCAGTATTTGCGTGTAGTGTACTTATGTGTATGCATCGTATGGATACCTATGCACTACTGTATATGCAGAAGACTTTCCGAAAGTATCGCAGAGCTCCGATACAACGCTCCACGTCACAGGGGTATTGATCATAATAACGTCAGTGTTTGCCTGTAGTGTGCGTATATGTATGCAGTTATACGCACGATACGCACAACTGTATAGATAGGTGATTTTTCCAAAAGTATTGCGGAGCTCTGATTCTACGCTCCACCTCACAGGGCATTGATCACAAGAACATCAGGCGGAGGGTGTATGATGCGCTTAATGTGCTGATGGCTCTAGATGTCATCAAAAAAGAGAAGAAGGAGATTAAATGGGTTGGCCTGCCCACGAATTCGGCTCAGGAATACGTACATTTAAAGGTGAGTGTGATCCCCCCAAATAACCATATTCCTTGAGTTTTGCTCTACAAGTCAGTTTGGTATACAAATCAGGTACTTCGCAACCCGAATTTAACAAAAACTCTGCCACAGACAATAGTAATTCGACGGTAAAAAAATCCAATTGCATATATATTTAGAGTCATGCGGAACCTTAACAACAGTTAAAGGCACGCCTTGGAGCCAAAACAAGTGGTACATATCATAGCGGGCTGGCTTGTGGACTATCAAGAGATGTCCATTGCAAGTGCAGTTGGCGCGTAGGTATCTATCCGATTTCTCGCGTTGCTCTCAAGTACATCATTGTGCGTTTTAGTCTTCAAAGTCTTTTCGCTCGAGTGGTTTTTGTTTTCATGTGTACAGCACAGGTCTGAGAGACGGTTGTTGTTTTTATGCATACAACATAAGTCGTCAAAGTATATCTATGTAGCTGTCTTACCCCGCTGTCCTTCACGCTTTCATGCGGCCCAAGTATCTATTGTCACACGATGTGGGTGTATATCTCCCTACCTACACAACTCAAGTATGTTTGTGTTCCTATCTATCCAGAAGCCATGGTCGACCAATGTACCTGTCTAGTCCCCCGAACTGTGCATCTGTATTCCCATCTGTAAAGGAAACATTCAAGCTCTCCAATATATGTCTACAAACAGTCTCAAGTAGATTAAAAGACGTATCTAGACCCCACAAGCACGCTGCTCAAGTACGTCTTCAATACCACATATGCAGGAAGAGCGGGCTCAGCGTATCAAGCGCATCACCGAGAAGCGCGCACACATCCATGATCTGCTATTACAGACTATCACCATCAAGAACCTCACAGAGAGGAATCGAGAGTTGGAGAAGAAGCACCCACGCCCCGCCCCGAAACACTGCCTGAAGCTGCCGTTCTTGTTGGTCAACGCTCCCAATGAATGCCATATCGACGCGGAAATGGGCGAGGATGGGTATGTCCTTGCAAAGATGGCTTAAGAGTATATCCAGTCAAGCCAATATAGCAGAAGCCAATATACCATAAGCCAATATGCATTGGTATCCGAATCCCTATCCTGCGGCAAATATGGATGGTAGTTTGTATGTTTGCATACAAATAACCCTTGAATTGCATGTGTGAAGTTCTATGTATCCCAACGTAGTCAGTGCCGAGCTGGCTTTGTCCCTCCCGAAACGGTACCACAAAACATGCCCAAGTATATTCCCAATCATTGCCTGTAGTATTCAGTGGCAAAATATGGTCTATAACCCCGTCCGAATTTATTACACTTTCTCTTTGTTTGATTCGAGCACTCGCAATCCCACTTTCCCGGTGTGCTTGAGCTGATATTCATCTTTTCCCCATTCTTCCAATTCCACAAACCAAAATTTAATCTTTCTGCACCATTTTTATGATCCGCCTTACCGCAGATCGGCTTTTTGCTTCAACTTCAGCCAACCTTTCAAATTGAGCGACGGGTTTGAGGTCATGAAAGGCCTGAACTTCGGTTTTGACCTGGAGAAGAACAAATGCAAGCCTGAGCATATAGAGAAGATCAAGAGTCTTGTACCACCCAGTGTGGCGTCGCACATTGACGGTGGGTGCAGCCGCAAACCAATATTGGTCATATATGCATTTGTGTGTTGTCGATGTGAACTGTGATACTGAACTTTATTGCTTATCACCATTGAAAGTAGGTCGGTTAGAGAATACGTTTGTTTTGACCCGTGCGAGCCGAGTATCATTTTGTGGAGGTTCCCCCCCCCCCCCCCCAGTTTGCAATATACCAAGCCTTAGGCGCGAAGCCCATCCCCAGATATTAATGCAACTCTCACACTCAACTGCATCAGATATGGTCACGTATGGCTTCAAGAAAGGACCACAGATGGACACGCTCGTAGCACCGCCAGCACAGATTATGGCAGGTACACCCCAGGCAATGACATCCACACCCCAAGCAGTTGTGCAAACACACACACAGGCTCAGAGCCATACAACACCCGCCGGTACGAAGCCCTTGACCGCACCGAAACAGGGCGGGGCTGGCTCTAAAAGTAGATTGTATGCGACTGACCAGAAGTGAGACGTTGGGGATAGGTAGTAGGTAGGCTATGGACTCAGAGTGAGAAGATAGGACGGTCACTTAGTTCAATAATTGATTAGAAAAATGAGAGGTATTGTTGTGTGTGGGGATATGCCGTTTCTGTTTGCGTGCGTCGGGAGCCGTAGTTGGTACACCATATAGTCAAACCGATGTAGAAATACAGATAAATCTTTGAACGGTGTCAAAGTGGATGACGAACAAAAGTAATCGCAAGATATTGCCGATGTATATGTTCTCGAGATACAATAAGACTTATCTCGAATGAAATGTAGATACAAGTATTTATATATTTGAAACATATCCAAACACATATATATGCACGATGCATATATACATATACGTTTTGAGCATGAGTTGGTATTTGAAAACTGGTTCAATCTGCACGACTTGGCAAGGCACAACATGAACCGCAGATCAAGGACTTCTCAAGTCAAAATAGCAGTGCAACGTTCATGGTAAGTGCACAGACTGTCGCGAATAGTCCCGAGCTCTATAGCATGATGTCTGTACTGTCGCAAATAGTCCGAGGTCCATCACGGGCATGTCGAGATAGTCGCAAACTTCTGCGACGACGCTATATGCGAACGGTTCAATCATATGCCACTAGGTTTCAACCGTTCATATACTAAAATCATTGAATACTGGAATACGCACGAAGTATACACTAACAATACATTTGTGGGGAAATAAAAAACTGAGCATTCGATTACAAATACCAATATAGGAAAAAAAAGCAATAATCTATACAGTATTTATTATAATCCATCCGCTTAAAGCTGACTATGTCTTTCAGTTTCGAAATGGACTTATCGGTCCATTAACGGCCAATTCTCAATTGCTCTTTTATGAGCAAATGCCCAAAAATATTTTAAGTCGATTGTATTTTGGGCCCATGAACAAGTATGTCCCACCAAGCTACAATCGTAGCACAATAGTTTCTCAAGAGGCGACACAGAACAGATTATTCCAGAATGAATCCACCCATAAGTCCCCTCAGTGCAAAGACGTGATGAATGTTTTAGCTTATGTACAGATCCAAATATGTCTATATGCATGACAGATGTGTGTGCACGACATGCATCTGGACCGAGCTGCAATAGAGATGAATAATCTACATTGGATTCTGGAGTCGGAAATGCTTTTGATTGTTGGCTGACATTCCGATTTTGAGATACCTGGTGGTAGAAGCAGATGGAAAAAAAAAAGAGTCAGATGATATTGTCTATAATGGTATCAGCATCAATTGAAGTACACTGGATGGATTGAACTTACTTAAGTTCCTATACAAACAATGGGGGATGTACTGCCCGAGTTATGATACAGGCCAAAATGAGATGCACGGAAGCATAAATATACGCGGGATATTCATCAGATGACTATTAAAGGAGAACGGAACAAAAACAACGCACGTCACGCAAAGACTTGTATACATAATTCGTTCGCAGGTGCACGTCATGATGAGAACATTCACATAAGCGGATACACACTGTGTAAGAAGCATCCCACACATGTCCGTGCGTATAGATTACATACAAAACCAAAAACTGAATATGTATGTTCAAACGAAATGATTCGCAAATACACTTTTGATATACAAATATATATATATATACACGCATATATATATACACACACACACATATATATAGTCATACATTTCTAATAGTTCGATTACGAATTCCCACGATTGAAAATAGACACAGGTCGATAGCAATACATCAGTACTTATAATGGGACATAGATAAAAAAAGAAGGTACGAATACATGAACATTAATGTTTCGACAAGACTTGATATTGAAATTTACCCATAAGCAGACTTATATATATATATACCAAGGCAAAATCACAAATAAACATACAAGGAAGGCTCAACGCGTCACCACATGAGTGTATCCATTAGTTGGAAACACACGATCTTTAAAACTAAATTCAGGCCCATTTTAATATACTAGCATTTGACCAAGCATATATGTTATACTCAACATGTACAATGTACTATATTCAATAATGTATTTATGATGCGCGTAAAAGATGTATTGGAACGCTGCAAGAAAATCTGATGCAAACTACAATAACGTTTGCGATGACACATTATCTGCGTTTGTATCGTTCTTATTTACAGCCTACCCACACTCGCCTATAAAACCACAGACAGCAAATAGAACCAGGCACTAAACCACAGACACCATTAAATAAGCTCAAGTATAATATATATGGATAAACAGCTCACGTATATAGCATGATATATACATATTCATACATACATATATAGGTATATATAGCAGACATAACTGAACTCTTGATTATCAATATATATATATCTATATATAATAAGTATACGTATAGAAATGTATAGAAATGTTATCAAAAGCTCTGGTTACAAAAGTTGGTATATCAATAAAAAACGCACTTATACCACTGCGCACATGATGGGCAGTGGCTATCATATCTACACAGCTAAGCTACTGAATACACTTATGTGGACGAAAATAATCGTGGATGTGTACATAGTATACATACTAAAAAATGATACAAAGTGCCACACAAGGATTTTGATTCTCGATAGCACACATGCGAACAGAGAGTAGTTTTGAACGCATGCTAGTAATAGTTGTATACATGTGGAGAGATCGTTACCAAATGCGATCATACATAAGTGAGAAAAACAAAGCAACACACTCGACCGTGCAAAATATAACAAGATGAGAGAAGTACTACATATTTGAGAAGCTGAAAGGCCAACTACAGAAAGTGTGTATAGAGCGGCGTGTATACACAAGATGCCCCATAAGATCTCCGAGGCCCTGTTGTAAATGAACTTCATCAACTGTAAACCAACACATAGATTTTGCTTCACTCAACATTACTATTTAGACTAACATATCACTCGTCTATCATGTAGAATTAACATTGTACATGAACACATCAAAGCTACCAATACACGCAATTATGTCCAACTTCTCCTTGTACATGAACATAAGCCATGAACATACCAGTTGTCCCTCTCCTTCTTTTGAACGCGCTTGGCCCGCTCGTTCTTCTCCACCATGCTGCTGATCTGCATCGCATTGCCTCCCTTGGTCACCTGCTGTCCTATCATCAACTGGTGATTGTTCTTCTTCACTTTACCGCTCGCATTTGAGCCGCCAATGACCACCTCCGTTCCGGGCTTCTGGTTCTGTTTGTAGTACACATTAAAGTCGCGGTGACCTATCTTCTTGCCACTGGGCAGTACTAACTCGTCATTCTCGTTGATCTGGATGGTGTTATCCAGCACTTCTTCATCTCCACGGGGATTGTTTTCATCGTAATCGGGGTAACTCGATGAGAAGTCATAGTAGTCCTCATATTCATCGAAGCAATCATCATGATACGCCAGCATCGTATGGCCCTTCTCATTCATATGCGATCGCACGGCTCGCGCACTTCGGAACTCTTTATGATCCGCACAGAATAAGCACAGATTACCTTCTGTGATCTTAAGCCCAAGATAGTTTATTAACCCCTCCAAATCAATCAGATACTCAGCATCTGGTATAAAGAAACTATGCGATAGAGCCATGTGTTGAACATTGTCTTCTAGGCTATCATGGGGTGCTGAACAGAACAAACAGTCTGTAACTTCTAGTTCAAACTCTTCTACATCTTCAATATCTTCGTCATCGTCGTCTTCACCAACACCATCCTGATGTGTGCTATTTTTAGCCTCCGGTACGGGATTGTTTTTAAGTTCTGCCTGTTTTAGTTCATATTCGACCACGGCTTCCTTGTGCTTTTTGGATGTTTTGTGATTAGCAAGCTGATTTTTCGATGCATATGTCTTATTACATGCTACACACTTGCCACTTAATAGCGCCTCTGCCTCTGCGGCGGCCGCCTCAGCTTTCTTGGCTTCAATACGGGCATTAAAATTCTCGGCTGTAACTGGGGGTAGATTGACTACTTTACGCTTCAGATTGTACCTGTGCCAATCATTTCGGTAGTGTGTACGTTGTGATTCCTGACTGGGAAATGCCACCCGACAAGACACGCATGTGTGCATCTGACCCTGTGAAGCGCTCATGGTATTTATCGAATCGAATGTATTGCTAAGACTCACAATTAGAGATATGTGACTGAGATCTGCTGTGTACGGATGCTTACTTGTGTGTTATTGTTACTTCGCCTCCAACTGTATGTATAAAATACAGATTGCAGACCAAAAGAATATATATGCAAGTTGAACTTCTCCTACCTATTGTAATCACAAGACAGTGACGACTAGCAATTATATGTAAATATACACAAGCCAAGATACCATGTATACGACTACGAAATATGAAATTATGAATACACGCGCTATTCGAAACGTGTTTCTTTTGGTCATTGATGTAGTAGTGATAAAGCAGATGGGGGTTTCTCGTCATGCTAAAACCAGGTTTAAACAAGAACTCCTGGAGCAGTAGAGTCCAGGTGACTCAAGCTCCAGGACTCCAGGTAGTATGGGGTGAAGTATATTTATAAATAGATTACATTTCGGAGTTACGCACAGAACAAATACACTTCTTTTTTAAAAACCCCCAAAACTAGTTTGTGGTAAAAAACTAGTAGAGATTTACTCTCCCTCTCTGGAATATTTACAACATTTGTCATATATATTGAAAACCTACTTTCTGGATGCTGAAATGATCGTAAACCTAGTTGTTCATGGTATATTTGGGCTAAGGCCTGTACTTAAGATTACGTTTTCCCCTGGGCAATATGGATAGTCTGGGGTTCTGGGCGTACGTTTTTCCTGCACGTGCCTCTTTCGAACGATCTCCGGTGTACGCGCGCGTGAAAAGTTTACACGATACAAACATAACGTACAAATATACTGTAGCGTACGAACCCTTCCCAAGAGACACAGACACACCCTCGTACTCAAACCTAAGCATAAGCTGCTTTGTATCATATTTATTAACTGTTAATCACAATGTCGATTATGAATCTAGACAAGTTCGATCCCTTTGCGGATGCGGAGACGCGTACTGACGAAGGAGGAGGTCGTCAGGTAGATCTGGTGCACATCCGACTGCAGCAACGTACTGGTAGAAAGACGCTAACCACTGTACAAGGATTATCTGCTGACTACGACAAGAAGCTTCTAGTCAAGGCATTCAAGAAGGAGTTTGCCTGTAATGGTACCGTTGTTGACCACTCTGAGTACGGAGATGTAATTCAGCTGCAGGGAGATCAACGTACTAGCATCTGTGATTTTCTGACTCGCGAGGGACTGGTGCGCAAAGATAAACTCAAGGTCCACGGTTTCTAAGCAGACTAGGTGATTCAAAAATAGAATCAACAACAATAATAATATTATACTATGTCTGTGAATGCTACTGACAGAGGATGGAATAGACCCCCCGGCCACAGCCTCGAGTGAAACTCAATCGGCGTGTCGAATCTCTTGTGTGCACATGGAGACCTTTGTGCGTTCGTTGATGGGAAAATGTGGATCGCATGGCCAGGACAAGCCTATAGGACGCATTTGCATACGTTTGAGACATCTCATTTGCCAAGGCCTAGATCAAACTTATGATTTTCCAGGTGTTAATACGCTCGAAAGTGGTTTTATGCTTTAGGTCAGCTTGCAAATATGGGCCCGTGCTAATTCAACACTTTCAGGGTGATTTGAGGACTGAGAGGGATGCCAGGTTGATGCAACATATCTGGGAATTTACTCGCATTGATGTAGGGGGCATATTCCGTAATGGCTGACTGACATCCATAGTATCTAGTGAGGAGGGAGAGAAATATGTACATAAATTCCGGATGACATGTTGGGAATTACGATTATTATAGTTCGGCATCTGCCGGACTTTGGCTAATATTGTGGGATTAGCGACTTCGTTGTTGTTTGGTCTAACGGGGTGGGCTGAACTGTCGGTTATGTATACCGCTGAATATGCTGTGGGACGATTTTTTTTTGTTGTAGCTTGGTCCTTAGAGTCAACCTGAGAATTATGGTATTGTATTTGAACATGGCTGCATATGCGTATACGTTTGTATGGATTGGTTAATATTTGTATATATACGGTGTCTTGAGTTAAACGTAGGCTGCTATCACCAATTAGTAATCCTATAGATAGTTGTCCGATTTTTGTGTGTGTTGGCATATTATGTTAGTTGTAGGCGTATGAGAAATCACCTAACGTTCTATTCGTGTGCTAGTAAGTGTTGCAGTAGAGTGGATATGTGTAATTCCGGTGTATGCCTTGAGCACCGTTTCGTTATCGGATTGGCTTCGAGAAGGCACTTGCTCCGCACGGAAGTGTATCACAGTGCTTTACTGCTCGAAGTGTAAATATCCGTATATCAATCCATTTATTTCAATGCATTTGTTTCCATGTTTGTGAATAATATTCGGTCGAGGGCAGGGCCGTATGTATGGCTTTGCTCTCCCATATATTTAGTTCGAACTATGGACTTTTGCACATGTATCTGGTTGTCCATCATATTTCATGACACTCAAGTTCAGGGGGTGCCCGTATTGCTTGTTGGGTATAACCATGGTTGATACATTACCCGTTTATCATGACTGAAAGTCAAATTGTAAACTGTTGAAGAATTATTGAGAATTGAAAGTGATATTGTAAGCTGTGTAGAACTATTGGAATTCGCAATCTAAAGAAAATAAATTAAATTATGGGGTTTTATACATTATTGTATTGTAGATACCTTCAGAGCTTATTAACGTGTAGTATCCAAACACAATTTGTATTTATTACAATTGTCCCGCTCACACTCGGACCAAATTTGAAGCAAATGTAGCTTTATATGGTTGTCAGTCGTATTTAACGGCACACAGACTCGGAGGATACCTGTATTGCTTGTTGGCTTGATCTACTGTTGGTACATTCACCCGTCTGCTATTGCTACCCTGCTGTCAGTCTAAAACCCTTCAAATCACCATCATCAGTTCACTATACTTGTTCGTGATCTATATACTAAGGTTTGTCTGTGAGCGAAAGGATTGAAGGAATCAAATTGCGCACTAGTGTTTCTTGCTCACTAAGTTGTTATCGGGTTGTCAGTATCGAAACGGCCCAGTATCCGCTCGCAGTGTGCCACGGTGCTTCTCTACTGCGGGAATCCGTGTTGAACATCGAGAAAATACTGATCGGCAATAATACTTTAAAAAGGTATTCCTTCGCAATCACAGTTTGAGCTCCTGACCTCCTGCACATTTATAAATCTGTGGTGAGACATAATTCAAAACACAAAAGCCTACACCTACACTCCTACACACTGACCTACGGCATATCGCCGTTGCGGATTAGATCCAACCACAGTCGGCACATCTGCGTGACAAAGAAATGTCAATTTAAAAAATACCTTCTACTGTATATCACCAAAGGAATAAGTTAATGGGGTAAAGGGAAGCACTAGTTAAAACATTCTGGCTTTGATCTCTGAAACTGTCATGAACGCTTTAACAGAATAAAGTTATCTAACCATCTCCATGGTAGAATAGAGTTCGCTGTGCGTAGTCGTTACGAGCTCTACATGATTCAGTGAGTTTGGATAGTTTGTAGCAAAATTTGATATGTAATTTATGCAGACTAGGACGTTTTGCGAATTAGCTGCTAAAATAGGATGAATAGAGGAGAAAATGCACTTATGGGCACGTTCAGATTGAGCATGATATGACAGTTCGAGTCGCCATCGAAAATTTCTCATGATATCTGATCTACGGATGGCTGAATCGAATAGACACCACCACACATTCCCCAACTAAGGTATCAGCGTCAATTATTGAGATGTGATCATAGCTGAATACGAAACGGAGTTCAATATGTGATATATCGATATGCTGGTATCATAAGGCTTTGCAGTGCAATTTTTCTTTCCGCACTGCAGGTGGATTTCAGCTTTCTAAAAACAGTATAAACAGGTCTGTATGTCACTGGCATGATGAATACATATATCAGGTCGATGCCATCGTTGACTGCAAGCCGATGTAGATCTATCGGTGCAAAATACTAAATACAACTGATCATATTTAAAAATATGTTCCGATATCACCTCGACGCAGTTTTCACTTGGCCCTGGATTTGGGTCCATGCCAAATTTACGATTTGTTATCGGGAGGAACCTGATTTCTGCTCGAGACCCAAATCCGGAGGGCTATGGGTTTCAGACCTCACTTTAAAATATGCTTTTAAATTTTTTTGGTCACAGTCTTCTTCTAAACATGAATATTTTGGAAAATATGTATCATATTTAAAAATTTCGCAATTGGCGGAATCGGAAACACATGCACTTCATGATGAAAAGATAAGCTCACTTTTTTAGATTTCGTATTTTCGCCTACATAGACACATTTAAGCACACACGGTGATGTGTTAACTAGTTAAATAACTCCCAGTAGAGTAAATAGCGTAGCGCAAACACAACATTCAGTTAGTATGAAGAAAAGGAACGTCAAGAAAGCGAAGGACACATGGACTGTCCCTCAAACACTAAAACAGACAACGGTTGTGTTTGTTAAATGTCCACCATTAATACCGGAGCCCAGGGGATATTCGAAGCCTGTCCAACTGAACGTATGTGACTCAATTAGGTTCCATTTAAAGAGAGTTAATATCGTATACAAACATACTTACATACAAACATACATACATACATACATACATACATGCATGCATACATACATACATACATACATACATACATACATACATACATACATACATACATACATATATACATATAGACAGACAGACATACATACATACGTACATACAAACATACTTACATACAAACATACATACATACATACATGCATACTTACATACATGCATACATACATACATACATACATACATACATACATACATACATACATACATACATATATACATATAGACAGACAGACATACATACATACATACATACAAACATACTTACATACATCCATACATACATACATACATGCATACATACATACATACATACATACATACATACATACATACATACAGACATATATGCATACGTACATACATACACAAACATACATACATACATACATACATACATACATACATACATACATACATACATACTTCCATCCATCCGTACATACATACAAATATACATACATACATACATACATACATATATATATATATATATATACACTTACACACACGCAC
>NW_014040385.1:82733-88225 GCF_001186125.1 Sphaeroforma arctica JP610 | reverse complement strand
AGATAGAAATATATATATATTTGATAAATAGACCGATAAACGGATATATAGGTAGATAGCTAGAGAGGTGTGTATATCCATCTATAAAGACTAGCCAAAATCCATAGTCTCATCAGGAGGTGCTGAATATCAGCGGTCAACTATTATAAAAATACATAGATAGTACTGATGCATAGTTTAATCAGAAGGTGCTGAATATGAGCGGCTACTATCGTTTCGATACCATACATGTCATAGAGGAGCCTTAATCGAACTGTTAATATTGGTACCTCGGCTACAGATGGACAAAGAGTATTTATACAAAGACACCATCTACACTCTGACCAATTTCTTGAGTGATTCGGAGTGTGCTGCGTGGATTGAGTTTGGCGAACGAGAGGGATTTGAGGCATCCTTTCAAAAGCAGAATAGGGAGTGTGCTCACCGCGATAACGGCCGGGTACGCTGATAGATTGTAGCATTGAATATTTGCGTGTATGCATCGATTTTGTGTTAGTATATAGATAAGTATTCAGTTTCTTATACATACGCACATATTCCTAGAGGTAGATGAAGAAAGGTACAACTTCGGCTCATCTCGACACCAATTTGAGCCAACATGCGGTAACACACTTCCAACTGCAACAGTAGGCTTCCCGACACTTGTTGCCACTCTGTGTTATAATCGTGTCTATGTAAGATGTTCTCGCAATTGACTTCTCAGTGATATTAAATTCAGCGACAGTGTCATCATATTCTGTTCCGATTACTGCTGGTGTGATCTAAATATTATCGCTCTAAGCAGATATATTTATTCGCTGAAATGCAGATATCGATTGAGAGCGAAAGCATAGCGCAGGCCTTCTTTCTGAGACTCAATCCCTCGCTACCTGAAAAATACGGCACGCGTCAACTGAATAGCTGCAATACGAATATCAGATTATGTATGTATATAGAGCTCTTCGCCTGTATAGTAGATTTATATTTTGTGTGAGAAAGGTTATGAATGATCATGGCTGCATTTGTGTGTATAGCATAATATGACAATCTTGTTTGCTTGTGTGTATTGCATCGTCATCGTCTATAACCAACAAGTGGTGCCTGTAAGCTGGATTACAGTAAACCTAACATTGCAGCCCGTGGTTGACTTTGAATTTTGTTCGATTCACGCAACAGAGAGTCGGGGTACTCTAGTTGGGCACAATCAAGTCCATTTCTACAAACCAGGCAGTTGAAGAACATTTGAAGCCAAGACTTGTAAACGAAAGTAGAACCTTCTGATTGATTGATTACCTGTACAAAGCGAACGTCTGCACAGAGTCGCTAAGTATCATGACAGTGATATATGAACCTTGGAGGTACGATTCAAAACACAGTGTTTTATTAAACAGACTTGTACACGTTTCGCAATACTTCATTGGCCAGACAAATACGGACCTGGACAACGATTTGGTCGCCATGTGGATGAGAGTGTAGTCGACAGCAACGGGCGGAAGAGTGTGTACACTGTGCTAGTGTACCTTAACGGACACAACGAGGATAACACATCCGAAACACCACGAAGTGGTGACGGTGGTGAGTTGTTATCTTGGGCAGGACATAATGTCGCTTTGAAATGTATTGAGCGGAGATGTCATTTTCTCGGGTTGCGACATTTCTGCATTCCGATGCATGTGCGGTGAATACGTTATTAAGGTGTAGCCATACACACGGAGAATTGTACATTTTTTTCAGTATTACAGGAAAGTATTTGCCTTTGAATTTTCTCGTGTCTGTCGTCACAATGTTTTGTGACTCCGATATACGTGTATGCATGGAATTCGTATGTACATATGTGTAAAAATGCTTGATTTCATTTCTGTACTATCTATCTGTTGCGATCACTCTGTGTTTGATGGGCTAGAGTGCACTGGGTCGTTTTGTGCTTTGCGTTATACGTGTGACTGGCACAGGCGCCACAGCGATATTCTCCCGGGAGATATTACATAGTGGGTTCGTCGAAGAGTTGTATCGAGAAAAAGATAAATGATGCAACTAAAATTGATTATTATTTTGCTTGTAATGTTCTATGTTGGAACACAGCTGATTTAGAAGCCATCAACACATTGGTAGGGGGTGAAACCAAGTTCTATCGCAGGCATCACGGGAGTGCCATCGCATGCGCCGTGCGACCGAAGAAAGGACAGGCACTGCTGCACGGGCATGGTGCACAGTGCCTTACACACGAGGGTGCTGAGGTCAAAGAAGGAGTGAAGTATTTGCTAAGAACCGATGTTATGTATGCCTGACACGATCATTAATGTGTCTGTCTGAACTCAGTGGGGGGTAATACGGGAAACTAATTTATATCGCAGTTTAAAGGAGGATACCATCGCATGCGCTGTGCGGCCGAGTGAAGGAATATACACTGCAGCACCGGCATGGCACACAGTGTCTTACACACGAGGGCTCTGAGGTCAAAGAAGAGGTGAAATACCTATTAAGAAGTGATATCATGTGCACTTATTAAGCTTGGTGCTGTGAACCTAGTTATAGCCAACATCCATGGGAAGGCGTGTGTGAGAAACTTGATTTATCGCGCTTACCACGAAGCTGCCGTCGCAATCATTGCGAGACACAAGAACTGCCAAAAGATTCTCATATAAGAGCCTCTAAGGTATAGAAGGAAGAAGTATATTCTAGGTAGTGGTATATTGTAAGCCGGACAAAGTCCTGCGAAGCTGCCTGATGTGATTTATGTATAGGAGCTGTTCAAGTCATCAGATATGGCATATAGCATGGTAAAAGTTCTACTGAGGATATGTTTGGAGGTGTGAGTGTGGAAGCATACATGGGCATTGTCCATGAGAAAAGATTCTTTTCTAACGTCAGAAGATCAGGATGGACTCAATTTGGCTTGCAAAGATACAATGCTAAATCAACTGCCAAAGTTGTGACTTGAAGGAGAATTGAGAAGAAATCGCACTCACTTAAGTAACAATGCCAGGGATTTGGCGATCTTAAAATGTAGCGGTGCACAAGACCACGGCCCTAACATCTATATGGAGGTGGATTATCCATTCTGGTATCAGTTTTTCCATGGTTGCCTATGGTCTATTCTCAACTCACATCAAGACAGTAATTTATCCTCAAACATATCGATCGATTCCGGAAAACTCCTTCTGCTGACACCAGATGGCCACATCACAGACTAATAATCTACTGTAGGGAACACCGCAATTATCGTCGAACAAATTATTTCGATTGAGCTTTATTATTCTGATAAGTATATTAAATTCCTCATTTCGAGAGTTTGGTGTTTATTTGAACCTTTTTAAAACTTGCTTATATTATTGTCTACCCCCAACCTCATCACGAGCCACACACTCAATATATTGTGGGCCGCTGAATATATATGTAAAAAGGCCTGCTGGCTGATATCCTCTTTGCTTAAGTAGTCTGTATCCGATGGCGATATCTCAATACTCGCTTTCGTATCTCAAATGTGGCTGTTACCATGGATGGCCTACAAGGGTCACATCACACTGCATGCACCGCCGGAGGGCGTTCTCTACAATCTCGTGGGGCCTGAGATATCTATTCCTTTCCCCAATACCTTATGCAGACCTACTATAACGCCCGGTCATCTACTCCTTAATATATTAATCTGTAGACCTGTATAAAACCACGCACCACTAACAGATCAACAGTCTTACTGCTCTATCCATAAACCCTCTCGAGCCTCCTACATCGGCTGAGCAGCCAAACATGTCGGAACCGCGGTTTTCAGAATCCGGCCAAAACCCAATACATAATTGGCATGTCGAATTAGGTCAGTTCCAAATTCCAAATCATTCTGTCAGTTTCAAGATCTTCCCCAATGGCGTATCGACATTACAGACTGGACACGAGACACGCGCATTGTTTTTCTGTTGTGTAAGTTGAAAGTTGGCAGCAATCAGCAATTGAAAGCTGTAATATTTGGGAACTGGAAAAGTTGACTAGTACTTGCATCGAGGCTTGGCGTAGTCTTGGCGACAAACAATTTGAATGTCAGCGGACATTCAGAGGATCTATTGGATCTCAAAAACAAGGTATGCGAACTACATACAAGCGCAATGGTGACAAGCGATACATGTTTATTTTCAAAAAAATTATTTTCACATACCTCGGAGCGGAGATTGCTGTTAGTGCACTCGCGGCAGAAGAAGTGACCGCATGCCAAGGCCTGATCATAGAAGGGTAGAGAAAGGAGTAAACTGAGTGAATACAGATAATATATATACAGACAGATGTTACGTGTACACACATATGTTGAAAACGGAATACTGTTTGAATCATTCAAGGGTAGCAAGAGTGAGCGATACCAGTCCTTCTGGAACAGAAAAGGTGTTCGAGAACTAAGAGGTAAATGAAGAGTAGAAGTAGAGGGGAGAAGTGAGGCAAAAGGAATATATATCGACAAGGTGAGAAAAGAAGACGATGGAGAAAAACGCACAAAGTTAGACTGCTTATCGTATAGTATGGTGGTTTCACACACACGCACAACGCTGCATGATACGGCTGCGATGCGTACCACACCAAACCATACTTCAAGATACAGCCTAGAAGTAATAAAGCACGTGTAATAAAATCGGTTCGTATACGTATGTCTCCACCTGTAGTAACCCACAAAAAATCGTTGTCTAGTCGGGTGCAGCCGAGCTGTATAGGCATTTATTATTGAAAACCCATTCACACACACACACCCGCTAAGTATCCCAGCAGTCGTATTATACCACGCCATATAATATTGAGAAGCAAGCAAATGGCTGTTGTGTATAGAGAGACCTAAATACACACAACGTTGCACAGTATTATTACTATGAGTGCGACACCTATATATGGTTGTGTCACTGTCGTTAAGTGTATGTATTGGTATCTGCGATCGTATCTGTAAAAACTCCTATACATATCTATATACGTATAACACACCTGATCTCGAGTAGCCGAGCCGTCGCAGCCGGGACACTCAGTTCGTTTGTGCAGTGATCGGTAGCCGGAAGCCAATTGGCTCAGCTGCTTCTGGGTGGCCTCTAACTTCTGGGTCAAAAGCATGACATCGGGAGCACATGTGTTCACGTTGGGGCAGAGCTTGTCTCCGGTCACGGTGTTGCTGCCCAAGGACCAAGCAATACCTAAACGCGGAAGTAAGCAGATGTGATTTAGAATAGATAGCTGTATCTATGCATACTATATTGAGTGTAAGCGGAGAATAGTAAGGGGTGTACAGGTGTTCAGATTGAAACACAGTTTGTCCCCAGTCACGGTGTCGCTGTCCAAGGCCAAGCTATAACTAGAAGCCGAAACTAGCAGAACCTTATCACATGTACAATAAAAGTTCTAGCCCAGTTTACGGACATTGATAGGAGTGCAAGTGGTGGAAATAAAAGCATGTCCTCAGGGGAGCAGATATAAATACACAGTTTCGCCTTCAATTTCGATTTTGCTGCCGGAGGATCAGGATATGCCTAGATTATGTTCAACTTCAAAAT
>NW_014040385.1:77333-80151 GCF_001186125.1 Sphaeroforma arctica JP610 | reverse complement strand
GTGATTACACTTCAAGATTGACAAATAGTTTGTATTTCATCTTAAACGATACCTGATGATCTCTGTAGCTGGCCTCTAGCACCATTGGTGACCGACATGTTCGTCAGGATCTGAGCGGAGTTAAATCCGAAATGAGTGTCGGAAACACAGATAATCAGGTATTCATTTAAGCCTATTGCATAATACGATAATAGGTTTATTTAATTGAGGAGAAACAATTTTGGATATGACAATGAAGTTAAAAGATATAAGCGCGCAGTACAATTATATATACTTCACTTTGGACCATTCAATCTGAATAGTCGCATACGCCCGGCGATGTTTCACTGCAAAAGAAACACACTTTACACTCTCTCCTACACAGCAGACATACACGTATTCTATACACAACTCAATAGTATCTTCGCTGTAATACAGCCGATTGGGTATCGCAAGAAGCTAAGATGATCAAATATGCTGCTTGACAAGGAATTTTTTCTGCACACTACTTAACCTTCGAGACTCGAGGTAAAGCCACAACCGATTATGTAGGTCAAATGGTGACTGTAAACTGTGAATGTTTGATAAGAAACTGCGCGCTCGAAATGTCAACGGTAAGTATTGTGAAACTCTAGCCAAAACATAGCCTTTTGTGGTGGAAAGTATTAGGAGCAAGGTATCTCAGTATATGCAGTCGAATTCGTCACATGTATGTTTTCAGTGAGGGAAAGGTACGCATTAATATTGTGCAGTGACAAGAAGAGTGCTGAACGATAGAACTTCGCAGTTAACCACAATCACAATGCATATCAACTGAATCCTGCACATAAGAATTGCTTTTGCAAACCAGGTGGGCATTCATAAATGAAACAATAAGCAGAAACACTCGTATACTAGTACACATATATCTTCTTATCCTACCATCTCCGTTTCACCACTCTGGTGTATATTAGATGGTGGCGAGTCGGAGCCCTGTCTGTATCTGTCGGCAGCGTTTGGCAGATCATTGTCCCCATGTTGATAGGCACAACGAGGTCCCCAACTGCACTGCAGTCCAGGCTTCGCCCAGCGTTCACAGGACTTAGTCTTGTACTTGTCTTTGTGGTACATCACTTCCATCAGGGAATGGGACCTGATATAAGGTATAGGAGGTGGAGTTGGGTCTGAAATATATGATAGCTGTATAGGTCAAAGTCACGAGAAGGGGGATGGAAGGCAAATGTACTGGAATAGGCTTACTTTTTATTAAAGTGTAGTTCTGATTGAGATATGAGCCGGGTGGAGACTAGGTGTTATATACAAAATATATATTTAGAAGCCACAAGAGGGTACCGGAAAGTGCTTGCTTTCTAAGTGTGGGACCGGATGTAAGCTATGAGTGGGAGAAATAGGTGTGCATAGCATATCTTTTTATTACATGAAAGTCACAAAAAGGGGGAAATATACTTATCTATTATTGAAGTGTGGACCGGATAAATGGTATGAGTGATGTTCGGTAGGAATAATTACTGATGGTTGTATGCTTAGAAGCATGAGAAGGGGGACGGAAGGTACATATACCGAGTTAAACTTGGCATTTTACTGAAATGTAGAAGCAGATGTGAGGTACTGAGGAGTGTAGTTTCTTGTTCGATAGGTGATACTTGTCAATGTAATTGGACTATGCACCAGATATACTTCCTGATGAACGACCCTTAATGCGCCGCTTACACCATATATTGCATTAGACTCAGCAAGCATGATACATAGGTGAGCCTCTCATGCACCAATTCATCGATACAGCTATAACATGTACTAAGCAAGGCTATAACATGTACTAAGCAATTATACATCACGAAACGATCCTTAACTTACCCTTTCCAAAACTACAGCAATAGGCTCAACAAGTGATTTATGTATGGTGCTCATTTTTACTGCGCTCCAACCACACATGCACTAAAATGGCCCAGAAATCAACACAAATGACGATTTATGCCCCGTATCAATCACATAGAGCTCAAGCGAAAGCAAGTACAAAATGCAGAGGAACAAAAATACACCACTTCAACATTACACAGGGCTAGAATGAGCCAGTAGACTGTATAGAAAGTACATTATTCTACCGCCATAGCCACGCATACAATTGTAATACTTACAGATGGCAGTTGTCTCCCAGAGGACAAAGGCTTGGATTTGACCACGTGCCTGTAGACAGAAGTAGATGGTATATTTAGTTCGTGTACTAGGAAGTGTATTTGTGTTGCAAATTCAAGCTACAAAGATAAATAAACACATGTACTGGACACAGCCCTGGGATTGTATTCGGCGGTCGAATGTATTCGGCGGTCTACACCGCTCCTTTTGATCGTGATCACCATCACAGAGATAAACACACACCATATTCATACAATCGACGTAAAATCGACACATACTCACACACAAAAAGATTTACACTCCACACGCGTAGAGTACGTTCACACACACAACCACAAACTATCGCACCATAAACAAATCTATAGACATATGCCCTAGGCTATACCATTGCCGCGATCGTATAGGACCGGAAATGGGCTCGGGTAGCAGCAGATGAGGTCCGGTGGTTTACACCGCTCCTTCTCGGTAGGAGAACCATCATACAGACCGACACCCACTATTTATAGTTATGCTCCACAAACAAACACATATTCTCTAACTTTTTGATCACGCACGTACATTACACACCCGAAAATATGCACACACACACACACACACATGTATATATATATATAATGAGTATACATATAGATCTAAATATATACCTATACCTCAAAATTTTGATACATCACTTGTACTTGTACATATACGTATAGATATAGTTATG
>NW_014040385.1:70852-73520 GCF_001186125.1 Sphaeroforma arctica JP610 | reverse complement strand
ATGTATGTATGTATGTATGTATAGTATGTGTACATGTATATGTATATGTATATGTATATGTATATGTATATGTATATGTATATGTTCATGTTCATGTACAGGTATATATATATATGTATAAGCATCAGCGAACAGGATGCAGTTCTGAACACACACAGCTGTTTACCTACAAATGAACATATACTAAAATTTTACATGCTCACCTGCAACTGGGAGGATGTGGGTTGTTGTAAACTGGCGGCGGCGTGCGCAACCGCAGCGTAACTGGGGTTGTTCCCTGAAGCGTCCGCCGCAGAATGAGAAGGGGTGCGATTGTCTGATATTGGAGGGAAATAATTGACGGACAACATAATAGTACGTATGCGTGAGCGCATCTGCTTTACATGATGCGGCATGAGATATGAACCGGAACTTTAGATTAGATTGTGTGTATTGCATCGGTGGTTGTCTAAGTGTATGAAAGTCTACATTGGCTATGATACTAGGTGTGTATATTGACTCTGGATTCGACTGTATATTTTGCAGCGGCTGTAGTCTGAACATCTGATGCTATCACTAAGTGGTTGTGATGTTGCGTTGTCTACTTATTTTATGTATATCGCTGTTTTGAGCGAGTACGTATTCTATCGATTGCAGCAGTGTACAACTTCCGCTAATTTCAGGTCGAAAAGAGTGCAGTCTAGTTTATTTATACAACAGAGGCTATTAATTATGAATGGTGCGCACCGCACACCCTCTGCATGGTTTACTATACAACAAGGTTGGGCCGCATGTGTTCAAACTTGCACATAAAATCCTCACTGGTTCCCGATTATATGTGTGCACATCCGAACAAGTGATATACATAATCCATGCACACTACTGTTAAACAAAATTGAAAATAAGATACTAACACATTTAGCACGATAAACTAATTAGAATACAGAACATTTGATATTAAAGCATGTGCTATGCAGACTACAAGCAGAGTCTCTATACCAAGCAGTGACAAATAATATTTTAGTATATATACCTACTAAACTGTTGCCAACACGCAATGGCGGTGTCTGAGCAGAGACCTGTGCTCCAGTTAATGCCGGGCCAAGGGTTTGCACAGTACTTGGGTCTTTATGGTACATGGTCGAGAGGTGCATAAGGTTGATCGGAAACAAGTTTAGGTGTATATCAGAAGTAAGTAATACAATTCGCACGCAAAACTTAACACGAGTACCAAGGGGGTTGAATAATTTGTTAGCAAATCTGAAATGCATAGAAAACAAAGACTGATTGGTACCGCTTTAGTATCCAAAAACACGCCCATGCGCACACACGTACGCAACCATGCCACTACTATACACCGAGTTCCGTACTGTCTAGCTCGTTGAGTTTATATGTCATAGCACACACTCACATGTGTACACTCACCAACACATACCCACACTTACGCAGACACAAACACATACTCACACTATCTCATATACACACAAACGTAGAACCATGTGTTTGTGCCGTGCATCAGGTCACGTATAACAGTTCACTTTTGTGTGAGCTCGGTGGGCTTGGCCATAGCACGCACTCACACACGCACACATCCAATATATCCCCACATACACAAAACAGACAGATAAACCCATATGGACACGCACACGTAAATATATACGAACATATTCTTACCCACTCATCCAACCATCCCCACACACAAATACTCCCTCACGTACGCGCACATACACGCAGTTACATACAAGCAAATAGATACGCACAAACCTACGCACCTATGTCTGTGCCATACACCAGGTCCCGCATGACAATCCACTCATCTCTGAGCTCGCTTGGTTTGTGAGCCATAGTACACCTGGGACCATCGAGCGGACAGATGCCTATGTGTGTGATCTCATTATCGGAGAAGAACGCACACTTAGTGGTCTTGAAGGTCAGCGGGTGATACTGGGTCTCACTGAGGGGATAGAATGGTCGTTGTATAAGGGTTGATTGGAAACAGGGTCAGAATATACGATAGTGTGTGGAGATGCGGAAACGAGGTATGTGTGGTTGCATCAAATTTGGATGTCCCCATCATCGGAGAAGAACACAAAATTGGTGTTCTTGAAGGTCAGCTGGTGGTAATTAGGGGGTGGTATGGTGGTTGTAGAAGGATTGATATATAACAGTTACAGAAAATTTGATAGTGAGTGGATATGCGTTTATGAAGTGTATGTGGTAGCGTCGAGCGGGCAGCTCTCATTATCGGAAAAGGACACACACTTGATGAACTTCAAGGGAAGGGTCTTTTAAAGTTTTAAGGTTATAAGATTTTAGGAGCGTTGAAACTCGGAAGTCTCACCGAGGAATACTGTGGGGGTTGTGAGTGCAGATCTCATTCATTCGAAGCTATGTATATGAATTCAAAAGAAAAGGGGTGTGTGTGTGCACCAGAGCACGGGACACTCGCGGTGGTGTTGGCGGGCAGTGAGGTGTCGTGGTGACTATACCAGGATTCATAGGTGCTTCGAGCTTCACAACAAGGACACGGTTATGAACAAGCATGCGGTACGAACCATATATTGCGACGTACATAGCGGATAGAGCGCCGATAGAGTGTGTACAGCTCGAAGCTCTACATAAACCTTACTCCCTGATCCAAGTTACATAAAAACAACCACCAAATACTCGGCGTCAAGACGATATATAC
>NW_014040385.1:60741-69409 GCF_001186125.1 Sphaeroforma arctica JP610 | reverse complement strand
TATATATAAGATATCCCTAAAACGAGCATACTTACTCTCAACTCTGAAGCGTAATGCGCACCGTAGCAGTCACCCTCGCTGTGAGTGCAATTGCGGTTGTCGCACATGAAAGTTCGGTACACCTCTGTGTATAGACGAAATGTTCGATCCCCTGATCGATGAAGAATTGAAAGGATAGATGAGCAAACTACATGTTTATTGTGCAATATTTTGGTACAAGCGTGCTATCCTAAAATAAAGTTTAAGGAAGACAATTAACAAGATGTATGAAAGGAAAACAAGGTTTTGGCGCGCACGTACTGCCTAAGTGGTAGTCTATATACATGCCACGCTTAGTGGGCGAAATAAAACCCTTTTTTCAGATTAGAACCAAATTTGATGCAGGATTTGGTTAAGTCACCCAAAAAGAAACCAAAATAATTAGTTCTTACAGAGGATCTAGGTGATTGGCATAAAAATATATTTAACCTTCAAGTGTAGGAATACTCGGTACTTCATTTTATACCAATTCATAGCAACGACAGCAGCACGCACAAAACTGAATTACGTGACGATAGGTTCAAAACATCTGAGATTACTTATGGAGTGGAGTATTCTCCGGAACCGGAATTCAGCCTGGGTGATCATTTGATTGGGTATAGTAGAGGAACCTCCAAATGTTAACCATAGGTAGACTAACCGGTCGTTAAGAGAGACATCCCCAGATAGAAGCCCAAGTACTTATTATATCTATCTATAGCTCACCTGTAGTCGAGGCTGGGTGCAACTGAGACCTGACGGAATCAAACCTACCGCGAGACTGCTCTTGACCGCTCGATGACGACGCGGACAGCACTTGCGGGCGCTGTGAGTTTAATTTCAGAATCAGACACAAGAGTTTATTTATAGAACTCGAAAATTGGGGCAATATGGTAGAGTATAGTTGCCGGTAGCTGCGTTTAATGATATATGCGTACGTGAATTCTTCTGAGATACACCAACATGGAGTGAAACCAAAGGCGAAACACTACACACTCATAAATTTATGTTTTATACGTTGACTAATAACGGAGGAACAGTAGTCGAATTATACACACATCAGGCTATGAGCGAGAGAACGCACGCGAAACTAAGCATTGATGCGGTAGATACATCTCTGAACGTATAAGTTTGGAGAACACACACACCATCTATACAGTCTTCTAAGTACAAACACATGTTATATATGATTACACGAATATCTATACCAAGATGAAATATCAAATATTTGATTTATATACATGTATTTACAAACGTGACCTATTTCGCCATGGATGTTCATGGCAGGCGAAGTGCATAAATACAGTACCGATCGCATACCTGTGGCTGCGCGGGTCTTTGGTGCTGCAGGTGTGTCTGAGGTACAAAGGGCGCGGAGTCGATACTCCAGTTGCTTGTTACGCTGACACAGTCGTACCCCTGGTCAACCCTGGTATGTAGTTCTGTTTCAAACAAACATGTATAGCAATATACATGTTACTACATGTATGATTTCAATATATATACAGAATCGCAAGTGTGCAGCTATCTTCATTAGCAACAGCAATAATTATCTAGATTCATTGCAACGCGCACACACATATATCGTCTTTAAGTGCAAATAGGTGAGCTGTGCATAAATATCGGACATACAAACATATACGAAACAGGTACATACAAAAAATATCATACAGCACAAATACATCACATCACACATATCAGGTAAACTATAAACATAATGAACCACACATGTACACTTGAACTTTCATGTATGGCAGCGCCGTCATGTAGCGTGGTGTGATAACACACACAGACGCAATCAAATATTGACTTCTCATATTCTCACCCAATCGAGTATAATAAACACAACACACACCCACAGATCAATCGAAACCGCTCACCGTGACCTGTCCCCCCCACTGTCGGACTGATGATCGCATCCATAGGTGCGCGTGTGTGGTGTTGCTGCGAGTATCTATTCCGATCGCCATTGTCGTATACGACCTCCCCTCCATGGTTGGTGTACGACCCATTACCTGGGATGGATGGGGCTGTGATATATTGAGTGGTAGAAAAGGGTCCGAATGGTATAAGGCATAGTGCCGCACCACCTGAACTCGATAGAACCGCAGTTTATTAGTGATAGAAAAGGGTCTGATGATAGATTCAAAATTCACCACTGTCGTATAAGACCTCTCCTTCGTGATTGGCGTACGATTCTTCACCTGAGATGGGTGAGGTTCGTACAGGAATGGCAGGAAAAGAACCGAGATAGTAGGATATCAAAATTATCGGTATAGACATGCACACGCTATTAACGTGTAGATCCTCGAATATTCCTACTATGAAAACCCTAAAATATGACCATTGCAACGCTATCAACATGACCATCCAAATAGAAATCCACATCCTTAACCCCGGTAAATGACCCCATGGTTCACCCATGTATCGCATAACTCCTGGCCTCAACTGCCAGTACCACGACCTTTGCGGAGAGATGACGTCGCCCTAATGTCGTCGGATTTCCACATATCGGTATATAGATACATACGCACATAACCAAATATTGATATGTATGCCCGCATAGAAACCAATACACTTATTATGTAATAAGCCCACTAAACGCATACCTCCTGAGCCCATCTGCGGGTACCACGGCCCCTCTTGAAAGATGAAGTCGTTCTGTTGCTGGGGATAGTCACCGTGTTGATAGTATTCCGGCCCGGGTGTCTGCATCTGCATCTGAGACTGAGACTGAGACATCTGTGGCATCTGTGGCAATACAAACTCCGGCGTATTGGGTTTGAATTCTTGTTTCGGTATCTACGCGTGGTTAAAAGTAGCAAATGTGGGATACATAGAACAAAGAAAAATTCAGTTGAGTGAAGAATTACTTAAGACCCTCATATATAAAAATAATGATATGTGAACCTCTGAGAGCTTAATATAGCTTAATTTATCAGCATAGATGTGAAGTATACTATATCCATAGATATCTAGAGCTTCAAATGTATACACGTAGTACTCGATTACCGCATATACATTGCACATGTAGTATATATGATTTACATTGTGCACACCTTCAGCTGCGAGGTCTCCACAGGGGTTGATCGTAGTACAGAATCAGACAGAGGTCTGGATAGCGTGGACCTCTGCCCGACACGTTCGGATGCCAGATCAGCACCAACCATACCTGCGGTGCCTTCCCCTATGGAAACATGAGAAATATTGATGGACAGGGTGCGTACATTCAGATACGAAAGTCGAAATTCTAATAGATATGTGATTTATGATCCGTGCAGGCAGAGACCAGATTAGCGACTAGCGTAACCGAGAAAGCCTTTTCCTGCGAAGTTTGAAGGGTATTAACTCATATGGGGAATGTTTTAATAGACATAGCGGGTATTACTAGACGTGAGGAGCACCATTAGACACGAAGGTACAATGTATATATGTATATAGTTGTACTTCAGTGAACTAACTAACTCTTCGTTCTAGCTGTGACACACGCAGGGCATTGAAAAGAGAATATATGAAATCTCGCTTCTGAGCCCTATTCCACACAACGACACGTCGATGGACAACGGAAGCGCTCATACATCCAACACATCAAAATAGCTCATACAGTAGGTCGACAAACCCACCAACTACATCGAATGCATTCCCGAGTTGCATCATCACGTCAAGACTGTACACTACTTACGAATCGACATACTATTGTTCGTCTGAAACAAAAAAAATGCACTGAATACATCAAACGTGCTCACAGTGACGAAAGTATATGTAAGCTTCTTAGATTGTATCGACCGCACCAGTAATGGTGAAAGGATAGTCATCTACATAGATACCACCAAATATGTTTACCTGTTGCCTGACCGGCGCTTGCAGAGCTCCACAGTGACCGGCTTATATTCGTAGCGCAAAATTCGGCCTCCACGGTTGAATGCGACCGCGACAATTCCTGTGTATATAGAAATTTTCAGTGGTTTGTGCAGTTTCTTGTGTGTGTTAGATTCCTTCTGTGAAGGGTTGAACGTTTGAAAAGCAGCCTAGGCGTAGTTGTTGCTTATGGGCGTAAGCCCCACTGTGGACATAATAGGTGTATCAAAACCGACTGTCCCTGTCGAAAGTTGGCACTATACGGGAGTATGCACCGATATCCTGAAGGGTCTGTTTCCGAAATATAGGCAACGCACTTGTAGTTCAACAAGATTTCAATATTGTTGCTATACAAAATTTCAATAAAAACCCGATAATGCCACGAAGTCTCACAGTGCGGGCACCAATAAGGCTGCAGGAAACAATATTTACAGCCGAAAAAGACGTCAATAACCTTCACAGTCTTACACGCACCTTCAAGTCAGCCGAGGCCGTAGACAATGCCTGAGAGAAAGGCGAATCCGCACGTTTAGTACCCGATGGATCGGTGTGAATGTCCATCGATTGCAGATTTTCAGACAGCTTCTGTGTGGTAGCGATACTGAGTCCCCACAACTCTCCGGCACCTTGGTTCCAGTTGTCACTCAGCGCGGACAGCCTGGTAATGTAAGGGGAGTAAGAGTTTTACAGTGTATATATCAGTATACAAGGTATCGTTGGTGTTTGACATTGTCAAACTGCACACAAGTTTACTGCAAGAACACAAAAAATGTAAACGTACGACACCGTACCCAACTTTCGCCGTCTTAGCCTTCTGCTCCTGCTGTTCACGTCCTCCAGGGTTGTTTCCTTCTTGAGTCCAAGGTATTTTCTCCTCAGCATCTCGATCACTCTGGCGTGTCGTAGTTTTCTTTCTGCCATTCCCATTCCCCTTCCCATTCTTAGTCTCTTTGTCTTTTGTTGGGGTGTTGTGATCCGGTGGTGTACCACTGTCACCATCAGTGCTTGATTGCTTGCTTAAAGCTACATTCTCTCCAGACGTCTGACGTGAGGGACCTACACCACTGTCACCAGTACCCGAGCGGCTAAGCTTCTCTCTTGGCTATGTTAATATGAAAACAGAAGAAGTTACGAATACGGGTATGTAATTGAAGTAATGAAGGCAAAATGTTGCAGTGCAATCTCGAGCATCATACACATTCTGGTTCTAACATGGACCAATCAATAGATAAATATAGCCTATATCCAGATATCTAAAAGACAGAGATATCATGCACAATCCAGATCAACAGCCACACAAACCGACGTTATTCTTCATCTAACCTCACGGAGTACCTAAAAATATATACCCAAACAAACTTACCTGAATCGCAATCTTCCCGGGTTGCAAGCCTTTGAGCTCTGCAAACGGTTTGGAGACTTGACTGCCTGCAGCAGTGGCCCACATGATCTCCTTGAACGACAGCTTTCCTCTGGATGGAGCGTGCCCGGCACCTTCTGTTTTGGTGTTCGTTCCTCCCGAAGCTGCGTAAACAATAGGTATGTGCGAAAGAAGTGAGGATCGTATGGATATTCTATATATACCATTAATATATCTACGACTAGAATCAGTATCATTACCTTAAAGCAAGATCTTAGAAATGTGTTTGGATGAAATTGTTTCCTAGACAAGTGTCGCCTAGACACGATATGCTGTACGATAAGTTAAATAAATGCTTATGGCTAGGTCAATTCATTCTGAGCTTATACTAAGTTTGCGCGTACCTGCTTTGTTTCCAGCTCTGCCCGTGGACTCTACGTTCGACATTGTCGTGGAAATACCAAGTTGAAGCTATAGATGACGTGCCACCACAGCAAGTATTGTCCGCCCTTCAACACACTCTTCGCCTTGGTGTGATATTCTTAAATATTTCGGCTTCAGTCAGTACTGGAAGTGTACAGGCGTACACCGATGTACTTTTCGAATAATATTGCTGGGTTGTAAGTAGCCCAGCCTAGCTTATTTAATTGCTTCCTTATATCCAACTAAAGTGTCTTCCCATTGCGCGAACTATTGAGCCTTGTGCTTAAACAGAATGACAACACAGCCTTTTGCATCGATTGTACGAGATCAACTCAGACTGACAGGAAAGAGAGAGTGAGAGAACCGAGTAGTGTCTGGTATGTTAGTTGTTATCTACCGTTAGTTTTTATGTTACTTTAGCAGCGCATCCATGTAGCTCATTGATACATACTAACCACCTTTCCAACGCAGGTGCAAAGTGCCGCAGCAACATATCCCCCTCCCATATCTTGTACGCGCTTGTAGATCCATACCTCAGTCCGTGTGCACCTCGTGCGATTGCATCTCGCGTTTCGTTAGTGTATTGCCGTGGTTTTGTGTGGCAAGTGGGGTCTATGCTTTACTTACCCAAACTCAGGCCCACACGCAACCAACAAGCCAACAACTTTTCGATAGTCGGAGATTTTGTGTTTCGTGTTGGAGATGCCGTGTTTTGAAAAGATGGGATAATTTGAGCTGGAATCATGGCGACAGCCTATTAGTTGTTCATATCAGTTGATATATAAAAAGGTCAAAACGATATACATTTCTTTGTCATTTCGAGAATCAATTTGAAGTCTGAAGTTTGAACCGTTTATACATACAACTCTATTGTTTTTTTGTTTTAAATAAACAGGTGACAAGTCAACCAAGTCAACTCCCAAGACCCAACTGTTCAGGCACCGCGAGAGAATAATTTTATAGAGCCTCGCGGCTCACAGTCTCACAGTCTCACACTCTCGAGAGTCACAGTCTTCTTGTGTGTGTGCACTCTGTGCAGCCTGCAATGGACCAAGACTCGATTTTTAAATTTTGTGACACATAACGTTGGTGATTTGGTGGAGTATTACCCATGACCCTACAACATGAAAACATACCTGCTGCAATCTTGAATCCAACAGTCTACAAAGAACAGAACCATAGCATACTTGTATATATACAGGAGTTCTGAGCCTTGGCAGTTTCTCATCGTTAACACTAGAAACTCGTTTCACAATAATACTATTGGTACTTTACTGTTCTGACGCAAGCTGAATAATTGGAGGCACAATCCTGAGACTAACATGTATCGAGTATATCGAGCAATCATAGTAAAACAATAAGACCTTCAACATGGGATGTGAGACTTCTTTGTGTTCGAAGATAGACATTTCGCCGTCACGAATCATGAGTTGTACTGTAAACCGACTTCGTATTCCACGCAAACAAAGCATATTAATTTTAGCTTGGAATACATAGGAGAAAAGTGTTAACAGCGAACCCCTTCTCAAGATAAGAATGCAGGGCAAATTTTTGGCCACAGACTTACATATCTACATACGTAAACAAATCGTTGGTACATGATGCTCCAAACGACATCAAGAGATGATAGATGCGTTAGCACAATATTAGCTGCAAGTACTAGTCCTCTGCGCGATTCATACACTTTTGCACATATTGAACTGGAATATTCATCACTTGAGATTCTGGGAAAGTTTCTGGATGTATCTACAGATTCGGCTGTTTGGACTGCGGTATGTTCGTTTCAGCCTCCTTGCCCTATTGCTTAGGCTTTTCTTCGACATTTTGTTGTTAATTTTCCTGCATGATCATTTATATGTCCCTGTGCTGGTCAGTCCCGAGAATATCTGACCTTGCAACAATATGTCATACGAGTTGATAGAGCTCCCAACGCCAACTTTGTATTTGGCAATACGAATTTCGGTCCTTAGTACAAGAATTTGTTGGCCTGCGGAAGGCTATTATTACTATGTATATTGCAGACAAATTCAACTACACCACGAAACATGCTCTCACTGCCAGAACAACCACGAAACATGCAGTCACGCATTCTGATGAAATACATATGAAATTCTAGCGGTTTTTTATAACATTAACATTTTTTAGTAATAAAAACACTATGATATGACGTATTTATTTGCTGGGCATGTGAATATGACATGATGACGTATATCTGTGGCGTTATCTGACATCTGCTTGTTCCAAATTACATACACTGATAATAGTGATAACAGACTTGATTTGTACTTGTGTCGTACTGTGGTCCACATTCATTGCGGCCACTAGCGATATACTTCACAGCAGCATATTCCGTTTACCTTCATAGCGGCTGTTGCTAATATACTTTGTTTGCTTCCAATACAAACCTTGGGAATGAAATTGATAGATCAATATGGGGGATATTCTGTCGGACACGATTAGTGCTGTCACAGCACTATTGGGGGTGAAATTAGAAGCTAAGGGTAACTCGAATAATGCGTATAACAACGCGAGGAGGCACAGAAATAGAGAAGAGCGCTTCACATACCTGGAATCGTTTGTACTACGACAATATAGAGTCAATTTGTATGTTTTACTTTTACTTTTCGATGTCGTTGTTAACTATCCGTGTATATCCCAGTAATGTGTAATTTACATTGTTCCTGTGTTCAACATACTCGAGTTTCCACTCATATACATGACCACGCACCCACACACACACACACACACACACAAGCACACAAAAACATAAACGCGAAATTATATATACATACCCATAAACGAAAATATACTCACTTACAGGCGTACGTATGCACACTTTCTCTCACTCTCTCCCTCACCCCCCCACACGTACACACAAGCACATGTATACACATTCACACTCACACGCACAGAAATAAGACACAAACAGATGTATACACACAGAGACAGGCACACACACACACACACACACACACATACACACACACACACACACACACACACATATAT
>NW_014040385.1:53138-55223 GCF_001186125.1 Sphaeroforma arctica JP610 | reverse complement strand
GCCTAGGTGAATTCGAACTTGGTACTGCATTCACTACGTATTAAGCAAAACCTCATTGCGTATTTCAGAGTGTGAATGCACAGTTTTCCAGTGGACTTGGGGGCACCTTTGGGAAGAATGACCTGAGCTTTACGCAGCTCGGGACGGGGGAGGCCTCTGTGAGGTATTGTCTGTATACGGTCGCATGCTAGTGTCTCCTGGTCGATCATTTTTAAGTTTACGAGTGACATATATCTCATTGGGAGGTATCGCCTGTCACGTTAATGGACTGAAATTCGTATCATGGTTTTTCAATTAAGACATGCTGACTTGATCTCATTTCACGTATTTTTCATGCTCCTTTTTGACACGTTCTTGTTGGCTCCTACCTTTCACGACATGTCTTGGCGCTCTCCCGCTTCCATTGCAGACTCAATGAGGAAAATTACATATTTAAAGCTGCCCTGTGCACTGCGGACATGGGGTCGATGAATGCCCTCTTTAGGTGTGTCTGCGATGTGTTGTGTTCTAGTCAGGCGTGTTTTCTATTTCACTATTGAATCAGCGCTGAATTGCTTATAGTCTTCCTCAATCTGTATTGGTACCTTGAGCTTGATAAGCACATCAATAAGTGGCAAGTGTAGATGTGCCATCATTCATATCAGCTAAAAGGGAAACAACCCCGCTGCTCGCTGCCGTACGCGACATTTTGTCCAAATAGGTACAACTGACCCCAGGGGTGCTCTCAGACTGAATCTGCTTCATGTATCCGCCAAGAGCCTTCTGTAGTCTGATGTTCTCGATCGGTACTTTCCATATCACATCGTGCCCAGAATTTCCCTCCCGTGACGACAATATTTCTACTAGTCTCATATTCATAGTTATCTGATAGAGATTATATCAACTTGGTACTGTACACAGAATGGGCACAAAGGAGAGCAACTGCTACGTCCGAGGCATTACAAATTTAGATACTGCCGAAGTGGGTCTCTTCGGCGGCGCAGCATTGCGTACACATCAATACGCTTTCAACTTCGAGATCGACGCTCTCAATCCGTCGCACAAAATAAACGGTATGTATCATATACTCACACAAGCCTGGATGAGGTATACTATGCATTTCCATATTCCTATATCGCCATTTGTGCCATTTTCGTTCCATGAATATTCTGAGATGCTCGTGGTACTGGAGTTTCTTGCACTTGCTCGACTGCTGCACCTCGATTGTTTGTAACCCACAGCGAATAGGTCAATGCCATAAAAAGTGAAATCCAACAAAGTTTGAGCTTTTCGTGTTTTGGTCCTAGCAGTCGCCCGGCCTGTTTAGTTCTGGGCCCGTTAAGTTCTGTTTCATGCGCGATTGAAGCCGATAATGATTATTTCGAGTAGTATCAGTCAGCATTCTGTGAGCATAAGCACGTATGCTGCCTATCTACTTACACGCACCACGCTGATCCGGGTAAGACTTGTGTGAATAGGTTCTTCTTTTCTAAAACCTCGGACGCAAAGGTGAACAATTCCGGTAACGTGATACTCTCCTACCTTTGTGTGACACTGCAGCCACGGGCGTATACAGAGTGGGAGAGAACATTACAATAGGAGCGAGGTACCGGACTGTTGCGGGTGCCGTAGGCCCACAGACCAAGCAAGTCCTGGACACCAAGCTCTCTCTGAGGAACGAATCACTTGACAGTGTAAACGCACAGCCGCAGGACTATGAAATCACCGCGAGTGTGCTGGACAACGGGACCACACTCAGTACGGCTTACTTATACAACATGATGATGCCGGTATGCTGTCAGTACATCCCTGTCTAGGGTCCAGAGTGCTCGAGTATTAGAACCTGTGTTCCGGGGCTTGGGGTTTGCGTGCTTGACCATGAACCCACACACAACACAACCTACTTACTTACCGTTATGTTGCCGGTGACTTCGACGTCCCTGCCACACGTGCTCGATTGAGTCTATGTTGTTGTGTATTATTGAGCAAAATTTTAGTTCGTGCGCGATTGAGTCCATGTTGTTTTTATATATATATAAATATCTATATATATATGTATGTTTATATATATATATATATATATATATATATATATATATATATATA
>NW_014040385.1:43128-53118 GCF_001186125.1 Sphaeroforma arctica JP610 | reverse complement strand
ATATACTACACACACACACACACCTATATATATATATATATATATATATAGATATATATATAAATACATATATATATACATACATATATATATATATACATATATATATATATATATATATATATTGTGGCATGCTTATATATACACCCCAAACCATTTCCTATACGTATGGCTAGATCGGCGGTCGGCTACACCGGTTTTCCATGGGTGGGGAATTTGTTCGGCACGGCACAGAGAATGTACTGGTGGAAACTAAGGCGCGCATGGGACTAACGGCGCCTCGAGTACCGTCACGTTTACTGCCCAGGTCGCCTGAACCACCGAGATCTCCGCGCCCGGCAAGTTGGGCTCCAGGTACTAAAATATGTATTTTATATATTCTACTACTATTCTGTGCGGAGGTTAGTATATGTACATGCCTGTATATGCACGTATAGAGTGTAGAATCCTGTGTCCGCATCTATGTGGCTATAGACAATAAACAGTATAACACTATACATATGTATATATGATGTTACTTTGTGGGGCTTACGAGCATATAAGGACCGGGGCCGATGGGGCTGAAAGCTGAATTGAGATTGCGTGGGGGGTTTCCGCTTCTAACACACATGTGTCTCCTTAGGATTGTGCGAGTTGAGTGTTCTGATACCTCCCATATTGCGTGCACAGTGCTCCCTCACCGAGACGGAGAATTGAGTATGCTGTCAGCCTGTACTCGCACCGGCTTGTATCGTGCTACCTTGTGCGTCTTACAATAGATCTTTTATTGCCCTTTTTCACATGTTGATAATCGCCAAACCTAATACTAATAAATGACACGACAGGCGACACTAGGCAACGAGATAGCCGTGCAGCTCAATCAAGAAGCGCAGGGGCTGGTGATACTCGCAGTGTTTAGTTGGCCTGCAACCTTTTCACACTCCATATACACGCAAATTAATCGCAAAATATTTACTACTATACAGGCACCAAAGGTTATGAAAGACAACTACGGAGTAGCAGTGCAGCGCCAAACAAAGACGCAGGGTCGGGAAGTACCAGCATGAGGCCGCGTTCTGAGTCTGCGGCTGTGGAACCGCGAGAGCTCCAACATAACCAGTACGTATCGAGGACTAATCCGAGCTCCCATCATCTGACTGCTGGTGTATCTTGGCAACCCAGTGAAGCTATTATGATCAAGGTGGGCATTGAACTATGCTGCGAAGTAGCAGTGTTGTATCTTAGAAGTGTGAATATGTCGTTTTTATTGTACCTTTGTGCTACAAAGTATGGGCTCAATTGAACTTTGTGAGGTTTGTGTAGGGTTTTAGGGTTTGTGAAAAGTTTTATTTTAAGTTTTAAGTTTTTGCTGGTCAGTGTGCACGTACGTAGCCTCTTAATTCATCTTTTTAGGAGGCTATGGTGTGCATAGCATTCCAGAATCTGCTCGTTGCGGGCGATTAAGCGATATTTCTGATCTACAACATATCAGAAGCGGGTCATCGCCACATTTATTGACGAATAGTACTTCAAAAGCCTCGAAGTTATATTTCCAGGCCCTACTATTATACGATTTCGTTTCAGAGAAGTTCTAGAGTAGTAGCTGCGTTGCGGAGCTTTCATGTTCGACGTTACAAACCGTCATTGAATGTTGAGATCTCCCTGCCGAAACAGAAGCGAATTGTCTCTGCCACTCGTTGTCATATTCCACTAACGTCTTATTTGTCTTTTTTTTCTTTCCCACTTTAGTTGCGAGCAGACCAGGCGACAAATGTGGGGGTCCTCCTCGCGCTGAAAACTTGGGCCAGAAACGGACCAAACGTCACGGTCGCTCTGTCTATGAGGGTCAACGCCCAGAATCCGAACGCATACCGAGCGGGAATGTTTGTCGACTTTCATAACTAAGTATGTCAGGGAAGATGGTTGGTTATAACATCGGCATGAATTTGACGCAACATTTTGCGTGGCAAGCAGTGTAACGCGTACGAGTGTACACTTGCATGACAGATACGCATAGCTCAGGCAGCCCAGCTCCAGAATATGCGGGATGCTGTATTCTGCATGCATAGCATAGTGGTACGTGAGGGCCATTTTGATACACCTGTAATGATGAAAGGTCCATTGCGAGTTGCGAAGTTCTTGTTGAGAGGGTACTCCAGACCCAGAATCCGTAGCCCTAGACCATCCTATCAGGCGTGCACCGAATTGCAAGGTCGGAATCAGTTGAAGGACCAAATTTCACCTGAAAATGAGTAGAGCACTGAATTTCGATGCAGAACTATGTATACAACTTCCACCCCAGAGAGTCAAGTTCAAGAGTAAGCATCACGGAGCAAGTACTCTTGTATTTACGACCACATTAGTGGTCAAGTTACTCTGTCCATCGCGCAATCTATCAATGCTAGATCTGCGCAGTTCTCCACAAAATTGACCACTGAAGGACTTACTGAGCCTGGAATTGTGACACAAGTCATGGTCCCGCTAATTCGAGGTGAACAGTCTAGACCACATTATCTACGATGATTGAATGCAAATCGGCAGGGATTTGATTTTAGAATCAGGTAGATAGATCTTAGTAAAGGCCAGTTGTATAATCTTGCCTTCTGCAATGCTACAGTGACGCTACTTGTTTAAAACAGCTGGCACTCCAGATCTTTTTTTTAACCTTTGGTAGGCCCGTTTGTAGGCTCAATATGAATTCAAATGTGATGTAGTGTATCGTATGCCGCGGTAAATTGCAAGCAATAAGTTAATATAAATGCTAAAACCTACAACTTTAACGTTTGAATACCGCCTATGCCCCTATCGCTATTTGAGGTTCGTAAACAGCAAATGCGCCGCTCATCTGGCCTTTCAATGGCAAGTCTTCCAATTTCATTTCTGGATGCGATTTCCATTTCCAAAAAAAAATCAGCGTTTTGTGGACGTTCGGGCGGTTCTGGCGGTTCTGTCTGTTTGGGCGGTTCGGCTTTTTTAACTGACAATTTTGTTTTGTTTTGTTTTGTTTTTTGCCACCATTACCACACATAGCCTTCTAAATTATACATTTTGGTTTACATACATCGCGTACACATGTGTGTGTGAGAAATGACTGTACTCCAGTGAATCAAGAGAACCTTAAAATTCTAACTTACAGTCACAAACGCTCAGTCGATATTTTCCTGTCAAGATGGCGGAAAACATGGAGACGAACACAGTGACAGAGGTATTGTTACTACCCCCACCTCCATCTCTAACGTATTCCCCACTATTTCTTGGGGTTCTATTAGCTGACCGCTCTGTATATGCACTATTGGAAGTATGCGAAACGCTTCCAAAATCCACTATAGCTACTTTAACAACTATCGCCGACAAACAAGAAAGCATATCACTATACTTTGTTGTCAGTGGAGGAAGGACACAAGCCTCAGCGTGTCTATTAGCCACGGAGTATGCATTAGAAGTCAAGCTAGGAGCTCCTTTAGAATCTTTTGCGTCGTTCACGAAGATCAACTTAGAGGTATACATAAATGAGTATGGGATTGTATCTGTATCCGCAGCAGAGGAAGTAGGGTTAGGAGTAACGTCCGAACCAACGGAACTAATATTCGATTTACAGAATCCTACTACCTGTAGGCCGGATTTTGACAGACATGAGTCAACCACACAATTGTATGATCCGGCTTTAGTCCGGCGCCTACCCATCAAGCTGCCGCATAGAACTATTGCGGTTTTGGATAAAGTATACACAATAAAGCAGCAATTCACAGGCGATGTTCCTGTCTCGCAACACGATCTTACCGGTTGTGCACTCTGGGAATCCGGGATAATTGCAGCCCATTTCTTACCTCAAGTATTTACAACAGCGTACCGGACTACGGAGGACAATAAGGCGAGTTGCCATGGTAACGACACACTCAGTATTGGCAGTTCAGGTCGAAGAATGCGTGTGCTCGAGATAGGCTGTGGTGCCGGACTCGTGTCTACGGTTGTGGCGGATCAATGCCCCTTTATCGACATTGTGGGTACAGATGGCGAGGAGCTTGCATTAAGGTTATCCGCTGAGAACGCACGCCGGAATGGAGTGAGTGTTGTCGAGTCACTGGATGTATGTAGTGAGAGGCCAGAACTGTGTACGCTAACAGATGACACTGTTTTTTGTTCGAAAACAAGTACAGAGAAGCCTAGTATAGCCAAAGTACAAAGGCGAACTACAATACTATGTCAACAAGGGCGAGTTATGTTTGCACGGTTAGATTGGAATGATGCATGTGGAATACAGGAGTTCACTAAACAACTAGGACCGTTTGATTTTATTATTGGCAGTGACCTGGTGTATCCAGCCGCGCCTATACATCCATTGTTGAACGTACTAAAGTCCACCATGACGAAGGAGACAACAGCTTATATAGTCACAAAGAACAGAACTGGCGAAGGAGACGAGTTCGTCGATAATCTGAGTACAGCAAAGTGGGTAAAGAATTTGACTATTCACGGCGCCGACGTCATATGTGACGAATTTCGAACTCAGCAAGCGAACTTTCGCAGTGTCAGTTTCAAGGCTGTGTATTGTTAAGCTCTACGTATTTTCATAGGAAAGGGGTGACTGTATAAGTGCTTGACTTATACTGCAATGAAACTGTTCTTGCAATATCGATATGACAGATGAAAACAAAAGTTTGAGAGCGCTGTCCGCGGCAAAATAAGCGCCGCGAGCCAAGTGTAGTCTATCACGCTTATGATTGGTGGTAGTGACTATATATGCTCGTGCACGCGATTATGCAATTTCGGACAGAGGAGCAATTAGTGTAGTCTGCTATTAACATATCGCTTGTGCGTTGCTGTGTCAGGTCTTAATATGTGGTTCCGACCCTTCATAGTCGAATATAACGTTATGTGGCTAGAGTGCGAAGTCGACCAACTTTTATTCATTATATTGCTCACTTTAACCTTGAACTAGACGTCGACGATATTTTTGATGAGCTTTAGACACAACTTAGAAATTGATAACGTTACAATTAAAGGTATGATATATGCGCGGCGCACAGTGCAGGTAGGAATAAAGCAAACGCCGAGATGGTCGTGTCGTACAAGAACGCACGGGCAATGATAATACATAGTACCAGGCTGAGGTGACTAAAAATAAATATATAATTCGATACATTGATAGACGTGTTTATGTGCTGCTGGCTCTCTCTCTCTCTCTCGTTATAGATTTGCAAGCGCAAGCAGATCCGAAACCCCTGTAGCCTGTTGTGTTTGTTCGCAAGAGAAGAGAAGAAATTGCACAACTGATATATAATTGTTTTTAAAAAAACCCGTACATAATACAAACACACGTAATTGAGATGGGTCATCTGGGCGAATGGGCATGTCTAGTTCTCTACTACTAAATTTAATAAATACTCGTGGAGAATCGACGAGTGCTTGGACAGCAAAAAGCTGAGAAGTTAGCAAGAGCTCTGTATGTTGATATGCGCCTTTGCTCTACCAAGATTAACCAATAACTTTCTATCATAAGTCATTGTTTCAGAGCAGATTCTACCTACATGGTTACTCATCCAACGGTCAAATTCTATTCACAAAAATTGAAAAACGTAGACTAGATGAGAAGTATATTTTAGGGGAACTGTAAAAGTATTCTGCGCACTATAGTCAGTAGTGCAGGTCCCCAGTGAAAATTCAAAAACGTAATTATATATACATTTTTCGCTGTAGCGCAGATCTCAAGGAGGTTTCGGCCCGTTCGGGTCGTTCGTCAGTTCGACATCGTTACATAAAAGCGCTAAAAGTACAAGCCTCTATCCCATTTATATAAATAAATTTGGCTTCGATTTTTGGTTGTCACATCACTCGCGTCAGAATCCCCACTTTCTTCCAATCCGTTTTTCGGTCACGATCGATTTGTATACGCTTCGTAGGCATTTATTTTGGAACAACAGTGGTGCAAATATTCTAAAATTGTATATTTTTAGAAGGCATAGCTGCAGATGCGAACCAAAATTCATTTTAAGAAAAGTGACCGGCGTGTAGAACAAATTGTACGGTGAACCGGTTCCTACGTAGATGTCAGCCAAAAAAAACCTTAAGAGCTCGTAGGTTCCTGGCAGGTTTTAACACACAGACACCCGTAGCCTTAGTGATAGGAGATATACTTACACGCATCTGAGTTTTCATTTACAGACTTTAGCCGACTCAGCCAACTTTGTCACACATGTTGTAACTTGTATACAGTATCCAACAGCATAAATGGTAACTAACTGAACTCTGAAATCCCAACTGTGTTTTACAGCTTCACCTGGGTCATATACTTGTGCGACAATTATTCAGAACACAGTGTCCTTTGACCACCGTGGCGTGTCTTACACAGCACAATTTTGTATTTAGGTGATTATCCACGGACACCTCCAATTATTTTAAAGTGTTACTTAGCAGCGCTCCGGTCATGAGTGCCGCTGCGGAAGATAGCCTCAAGCAGGCTACAAACGCGGTGGCGGACTACTGCCCTACTATTAATCTTCCAGTTTGCCTCAGCGGAGTAGATAATGTCGAGAGTCCTTTCTTGCTGTTACAGCAGATCTGCTCGCGTCAAAAGGTAAGTTTATATGATAATATCCCAAAAACCACTTGTTTCTTGCGCTGCCTCCTGTTCTTATGGTTGTCAGCTGATTTTGTGTTGCTTTTGGATCGCTTGGTTGACTTCTTGCATATTGTTGCCTGTTCTTGTTTTATATTTTTATTTTATGTTCCCTGTGCCTGTTCCTTATTCTGTCAGCTCATTTGAGTTTGATTGCTTTGGTTGGCATTTCGCTAATAGTCTTTTGCTCTTTTTATCTTTATATTTTGTGTAGGATTTGATGGTAGCACCCACCAATTTCTTGCGCGAGGCTGTGCTGTATGCAACGCGTGATATTGTGGATGCTGTTGTTTCTCAACTGTGGACTAGCTCACGTAGTCAGCTTAAATCAGCGGATCCGGACGGAGATACGGAGGTTAAGCTCGTAGAACTCAGAGCTGTTATACCTAGGAAGGTGCAATCAACGTTGCAGTGTCTACTACTTATTCGCTGGGAAGTTGAAAATAATACAGAATTAAGCAAGAAATTAGGAGAAGGCCAGAAAAAAGAAGGAATTGATCAGTTTGCACGCCAGAGCACACTGGAGAACTTACTGAAGGCTCTCGAATTGCTACGACAGCTCTTTGATGACCTCACCGAGTTATTTGCGCTGCAAGCTCAACAACGTGCACAAGAACCACCACTCTCGCGAATGTCGTATGATGGTACCAGTACCAACATGAACACAAACGTCAGCACGACTCTACAGAATCAGAACGGTGCCACAGGAATGAACATGAACAATGCGTTGCACGCTGCAGCACTCCAGCGTGCACAGATGCAGATGTCTGGAGGTCCTGGGTCTGGGGAGAACCCTAACTACAGCCTATTTGATAACATACCTGCGTTTAACACTTTTGATACACCCTACGGTATGGGACGCGATCCAAAGTCGCACTACTCACTGTTTGCAGACCCGGCTGCGGCCAAGCACCAGCAAACATCGTGGATGACTAGTAACATGTTCCCGGCCGAGACGAGGAATTTGTTTGCGTATCAACAGCAACAGAATGCGGAGCAACCGGTAGATAAGTTCTACCAGCGGTCGTCGGCCATGAGCATCCCCGCCATGGATGGGCGCAACTACAATGCGAATGTAGGACATTACCAGCAACTACGTAATCAGTCTGTAGAACACAGTTCTCCACGGTCGTCTATACCTATGGTGCGATCTAAGTCCACGTCTGCCTCACCTCAGCAGTTCTACTCATCGTCGCTTCCAACTAGTGCAATGCCAACGCGCAACGGTGCACATGGCAGTGATGTGCTGCAGTCGGCTTATGAGCAAGGTGAAGATGCCTTCAACTTCGATAGCATGGCCGAGTCACTGTTGGTCGAGGGACCCTACGACGATGCTCACACAAGTGATGCGTACTATGGGTCATCTGTTGGCAGTGGTAGTTTAGCGTTTAGTGCTGATAGTAGTAGTAAGCCTCAGATGATATCTGGCGACTCTTTCGTGTCTGCTGTGCGTAGAAGGGAATCTGTTGACACGGTTTCGCCCATCTCACCACAGGGAATTCCTGGCGTCTTCGATCCTATGGAAGACGCAGATGATATGACTGGTTGGGTGGAGCCGCCCGTACGATACAAAACTGCAATGTGCAAGCGCATCATAGATAGCTCTAAGTGTAGATATTCCAAAGCGTGTGGATTTGCTCACTCCGAGGGCGAGAAAGACAATTTCAGTCGTCTACATCTAGCTACTGTCAAGTGCCAGTTTGGCAGAAAGTGTCGCAATCCCACATGTGGACGCGCGCACACTCCACAGGCGCAGCAAGATGCCATGGCATTGTATGCAGAGGCAGTTGGCAGCTGTCGGTTGATAGTCGGGAATAAGAGCTAATTATTTCCTACCTAACGGTGCTGCTGGCGTCCCTCGTGAGTGCAAAACATATGTAGGTATAGAAACCCTATATACATATATATTTATGTGTAAATGCGAGGGAAGAACAGCTCGTGGAATGAAGCATAGCGGATCACGAGTGTCAATGCGCACGGTTGTGGCACTCATTCGTTGCCGTATATGTCCATAGGGAGCGGAGAGGAACTGTTGAGACAAATAGGCTCTCATCAGAAGTGACGCGGAAAGAAGCATATGACACTATATGCCTTGTTCGCGTCATAATTTAGGAAAATATAGTCTATAGTTCACCACTAACTAACACAACACGCAAGGACTACATATATAGCTGCAGGGAATAACCACCACACGAAAGTGGACAAGCACGTTTGTGTGTGTGTGTGTAGTTAGACAGCAGATTGATCCTGGACATCCAGCTGGTCAAGGCGTCTATGTAGTTCCAAAACCTGGTATCGGAGTATTTCATCGGAGACGACCTCCACAGTAGTTTCCTGCCGCAAACTGACATCCGCCGTATTCCCCGCCTTCATACGAGAATGTGGGGGCTTATTGGATGGTTGGGCGGCTGGTCGATTTTTTATATATTTATTTAGTTAGACACACATCCATCAACAAATAGTATTAGTAATATAATATAGGGAGTTTTTGCACCGTCAGGCGGTCTACTTAGACACTCTCCCGATACATACGAGCGTCGATTGAAAAAAATAAAGCAGTTCTGTTTCTCGATGTAGTAAAGTAAAAGGTTTATGGCACGGTCGGCAACCTTTCAACTTTCTCGTTTGCGTACGAGAAGAAACAGTATTGAATTCAGAAGGCTGAAGTGACCCAAAAGTATTTTGTCAAATCACAGGGTCTACAATTCTGCATTGATATAATTTGCAAATTTTGTCATTCGTGATACAAGAAGTGAACGTAAAATTGACAAGTCAGTTTAATCAATTTAAAAGTCTTGCATCATTTATGAACTACCATTCATTTATGAACTACCATTGTGTATTGAAGTGAACAAGCTACATATTGATCAGTTTGAAAGTCCTGTAGGGAAGAGATATTTGTTTCCATTCCTTTATGAACTACCCTTGTCAATTGAGGTGAAAATTGAACAGTTATCATACTGGTTGCAGAGCGAGAGAGGAACACAGGAATGCCACAAATATACCACATATTATCTCATAATATGATATATCCACCTGTATCTCGGTCAGTGCGTTGGATACCGTATGATTACTAATAGATCCACGAAAAATCTTAAGACGCTCAAAACGTCGACAGATTTTGGACGCTACCTCGGTTGCTACAACTTCTTTTCAACACTTCACTTGAAATAAATAGATATGTAATATACATACGAAACACGCATTGACTGGCGGATCCGTGTGCATATATATGTATGTATGTATATATATATATATATATATATATATATATATATATATATATAATATATATATATATATATATACTATATATACTATATATATATATATATATATATATATATATATATATATATATATATATATATATATATCTATATCTATATACTATA
>NW_014040385.1:34020-43108 GCF_001186125.1 Sphaeroforma arctica JP610 | reverse complement strand
GTACGTCGGTACGGTACGGTCGTCGTGTCGATATATATATATAGTATAGTATATATATATATATATATATATATATATATATATATATATGTAAACATAAATATATATATATGCATATCTATAATATATATATAAATGTATAAATTGTATATGTATATATATATACAATACATTATATATAAATGTATATGCTTTCATATCCATATCCATATATATACACATAAATATATGAATGTTCACATACATATTTCAATATATGTATATATATATCTAATATATGCATACGTATTCCTTCGTTCACTTACATCACTACCTGTACAATAATTATGTAAACAATACTCGCATATTGATTTGTAGATAGATTCTGAAGTATATATATATATATATATATAATATATAATATATATATATACATAATATATATATCTATATTTATATATGTATGTATATATATATATGCATAAATTAATGAAAGAGCATGTATTTCCTCTCGAATTTCATCAAGAAATAAGCAAATTAGTTCCCGTTCACAATGATACGCATGCTTAAACTACAATTAGTAATAAAGGTTAAAAACAGCACGGTTTTGGTTTTATACGCTATTGTGAATTCTAGGCATACAAGCAAAAATATTACAAAAGCGAAGACACGATGGGGCAACATAGTCCAATTTTAAAAATGGAGCTCATTTGCAAAAGACAAATCGTGTAGTGGTTCATGAACGTTTTAATTCTCATAATTGTAGAACCATAATATCGCGAAAACAGTCACAGATTTACTTGTTTGTTACTTACATAGTAGTACATATACGCATTGTTCAAACGCTTGCAACGAACTAAGTACTATCCTCTATTCAAAATAGCGCGCGCGCAGTTTATTTTAGATTTTCTCTGGCTGAACTGCCCTATAAGGAGACATTCTGACTCGCTTCTTGATTATTTACTCTCGAAGCATCAGATACAAACTATTCAAAAGCGCATACTAGTAGCAGATTCTATGCACTATTACTAGTAGTAGCTTCTATGCACTATTACATATTGAGAGCGAGTTAAGGAGTGTGTTTCTGACTTGAATGTATACATATTTTCCACTATTAGATCTTCTACTAGAGAAGTAGGGCATTTGGGCAACAACTGAGGTCTGAGAATTGAGAAACGTATTTTACGTATATAAGTATCATTTTGGACTCCAATATTTGCGCAACCTAAATATGACAATGTCCTACAGATGGCAGTCGTCATGTGTTTTTTAGGTGAGTCACGATATATTTTCATAATATCGGACGTATGCTCCTGATTTTTTGTTCTCAAATTTCAATATAGTTCTAAAAATGACAAAATATTTGAACTGCCGTACACGCCAGTGAGCGTCATATTGTGTTAAGAATGAGACGAAACATTACCTAGATATTCTCGAAATATATTTAGTATTCAAATTTGAAGCCTAATTTGGATTCATTTTCGGTGTACTTGTACAACCCTATTTTTTAATAAAAAAATCCGTTCGTAACTTCTTGCTGCATATGTAGATGTCAACGAATTTTCGATCTGAATTATAAAAAAATGGCGATGCCATATTCCCTACTCTGTTTCGTATTTTACCTAAGTCTATAGATAAAGAGGATTATACAGTGTTTCTTTCTTTTTTTAAACAAAATAGCCTCAGACTTTTTAAGCTCATTATCATTGGCGGTAAGAAAAAGCTTCGATCCAAAGCCAATTGGATTTCTATTTTGCCGGACAAGTGCGATTTCTCCAGGTTCCGAGAGTCCTATGTGGGTATTGGGTAGGCTCAGGTCTGGCTCAGTTGGCCCCGCCCCTCTGTCCTCAATATAAATATATTTTGGAGTGGGTATTGGGTACTGAGTACTGGGTAGTCATCAGTCACACTCTGAGTCTCTGGGGTGTATAGATTTTAGAGAGAAGTATAATTAACTGCACTGTCACTCTACTGTATAGTAGATACTTGTAAAAGAAAATATTGTCGGTATTTGTTGTAGTAAATAAATAAATAAATAAATAGAGTGATAGATTTGGGAAATAGACTACATACGTAGTGGGTTTTTTTAATAATAAAACATGATGTTGGCCATTGCCTGTTTCTCTCTTCTATTTATTCTCTTGCTTCTGTATGGTGTATAAATAATGAGGGCTCCAAAAGTATGTCAGCCTATGTGTCGACTGACGGGCTTGTGACTTGTCAGCAGTTGTTCGGCTATTTATTTATAAACGATTGAAAAAACTTGTCACTTGTTTTTATTTATTTAATTATTTTTCTTGAAAATAAAAGAGGGAACTATACTATTTTTGTATTTTTATACTTCCGAAATCCGATCCCCTGGGAGGCTGGGCCTAGCCCCTGGCGCCTGTGACATTGTCATATTGACTTGACAGCTTTGACTTTTTCAGTTTGTAAATATTTACTTTGTACTATGGTGGAAGCCCGTCCTCACTCCCCAGTAGTTTTGGAACACTAACCCAATTAGATTAGCGATGGCAGTGTCATTTTTATATGCTCTCGGTTTCTATTGACTTATCACTCATCTGCAAACGGAACTTCATCACAAGAATCATCAATAAAGCGGCTGGCACACAGACACGGAGTCACAGAGTGTCACAGACTCGCAGTCCTGCCAAATTACTCATACCAATTTGTTTTTAGAAAATACGCTTTGAACTTATGTACTGTAAATATATGGTTTCCTGAACAATAAGTATTTTTTTATCCAAAAGAAAAAACACATATATGGACTCACTGGACTATGTGACATGCAAAAAATTACGATGCGATGTTGCAGTTGAAGTAAACATTTTGTCGTTTTGAACACAATCGATGACCAGAAGCTGCAAATGATATATCTATTTTTCTATATCAAACGACAGCCACACACAGTCACACACGCGAGAAAATAAATTGATCCTACTTACTCTACTATTTCATATTGAATTGCATTTTATTGTATATATATATATATATATATACATAGGGTCGTTGCAATAAACAACGCTATTGATGAGTTCTACCCACCATATCTGACTTTCAAAAGTACTGTCGCCATATATAGTGAGGTGAACATACATTTCAGACCACAAGCAAGAATATTGTTTTGAGATCATTCCGAACACTGACAGCTACATATACATATATATTAAAAATAACAAAAATGTCAGGGTCCACAGCGCCCACAGCGCCCAATTCACCCATTAACTGGTTTCCACTAGTCTTTATTAGCTCCTTCCACATCGCTTTTCTCTATGGCGCCATATATTATCCCGTTAATAGAACGGGGGTTATATCATGCCTGGTGATGTATCTATTGACTGGACTAGCAGTCACGGTTGGCTACCATCGCTTGTGGAGTCATAGATCATATTCAGCAATTGCGCCATGGCGACTTTGGTGGGCATTCTGGGGCGCAGGCTCACTACAGGGATCTGTTTTGTGGTGGAGCAAGTTGCACCGACTACATCACTCATTCCCAGATACTCCTGCTGATCCATATGGTCCCATGTACGGATTTTGGTACTCTCACTGTGGCTGGCTGCTACGGAGTCCGAACCGAAAGCAGTACCTCGATAAGATCAATGTTAACGACTTGAAAGCGGTAAGTGTCCTCATGGTACACTTTATATGTAAAAATCTACTAGCCCGTTTTGAGATGCAGATAGTTTATTATGTTTTGTTTCAAAACTCACACTTTTTTTTTGTATCATAGGACTGGGTGGTGGCGCTACAACATAAGTTCTATATTCCGCTCAACTTCAGCGTGGCCTTCTTTGTGCCCCTATTGGTCTGGAGAAATGACCCCGTTCAAGCTTTCGTATACGGTGGACTATTTGCTCGTATCTTAACATGGCACTCGACCTGGTTCGTCAATTCACTTGCGCACTGGCTGGGTTCAGACGAATATTCGAATGAAACGTCGGCCAAGGACCACTTTTTGACGGCGTTGCTCACATTCGGAGAAGGAAACCATGGCTTTCATCACGCATTCAGTTTTAGCTACCAGAATGGACTTAAGTGGTAAGTTATTTCATTTATGTGAGGTAGAAACACGTACTTCGATTATGCATGTGCAAAGTATTTAAACAATTGCCTTCGTGTGATTGTAGTTTCTAGTCTACTATACTTACCTTAGATACGTCCACTATACTTGTGTATATACTGTCAATTATTTGCAAATACAGTTAGCTGTGTTGTCCACTAATATGGTTTTTATGCTTCTTTATGTCTTGCTATATTTCGATTGATATTGTGTTTATTGTTCAGTGTACTATACCCACGTATTTATGTGAGAACTATGTATGTAACTGGGCTTCTTATATATGTTAAAAATTTTAAGATATGGTGAGAATAGTGAACTTTAATTTTCGTTTGATTCGCATCATATTTACTGGATTTATTCAGTGCGTATTTTAAGTGTTAGACATGTTGAACCTAATATTAAGCTGGTCCTATTAATACATGGAAGTTGTCCTTGTTATATCGTGCGACACGTCTGTCAAGAAATAATCAGGCGGCCTTCTAATTCTAAAATTGTCACTATTACAGGTTTCATTATGACCCTACCAAGAGCATCATCTTGATCGCGTCTTACTTTGGAATTACTTACAATCTGAAGCATCCCACCGATAATGAAATCCAAAAGGCCAGGTTAGTCACGTGTGTGTATTATAGATGGATTTCACGACTCGTTTAGACAAAAGTTCGTTGAGTGTGCCCGGAATCGCATTTTATCAATTGTACGCAAGGTGTATGCTTTTTGCTGATTTTTTAATTCTGTTTCTTATATATAGGTACCAAGTGAAAGAACGAAAGATCATAGGCATGAAGCAGAGCATTGTATGGCCTGATCCCGCGAGCTTTAAGAATATTATTGCTCTGAAAGATTATGAAAAGGCGAAGGAGGCGGGCAACATCTGGGTGACTATGAATGGATTGTAAGTTCAATTTAATTTTCGAGAATTTATTGGTTTTCGTATTATATCTTCATGAGGGTTGTTACTGTTCCGCTGGTTTAGCCGTTCTGATATATTTTTTCAAACGGAGATCGCGAACGAAGTCTAAACTATTGATTTTCCGACGCGGAATTTTACAGGGTCTACGACATTTCATCATTTGTGTCTCAACATCCCGGAGGCGAGAAGATTCTTGCCGCGATGGGCTCGAAAAAACCCGAATATATCGAACACCAGTTTTCGTTCAAGCATACGCACTCGAAAGCAGCGAGAAATATGCTGGATATGATGATTATAGGAAGACTAGAAGGGGAAGATTCTGATAAACCTCTAGTGACGGATGCAGAAAGAAGCCTAGGCGGACCTACTGTAACTGCGGCGTAACGAAGCACGCCTGCACCCACGTAGAACCGAGATTCTGCACGTACATAAAACTTAGACAACTACATATACAGAGCTGCATTGAAAACGGAGCAGCATGATCTTGCAAGTATAGATCGTATTCGAAATTTAGGAAATAAAATTAACCTCTTTTAATAGAATTTTAAATATCAAACCATGCTTAAAGTAGGGTTGTTTATCATAGCCTTCTGTTCTATTTTCCGTAGGCTATGTATTTATACATAATAAAAGATGTAAAGGCACAATACATTTTATTGTTCATTTTTGATTTACACGTTGACGACTATGCAAGTGTTTGGGTTTTATTTAAGTGCTCGTAGAAAAGTTTTGAAGACAAAGGATGTCAAAAGTGAACACACTTGCAAGCAAGAGGTTTAGGTAACAACGAAGATTTGGAATCTACTGTATCGATCCAAAACAAAAAACTCAAATAGGTATGGCTATATAAATTATGAAGGCAACTCATGTTTGTTCATTTTACCTATAATTATTGTGAAGAAAATACTTGTGTTTGTTCATTTTGTGTTTATTCATTTTGATCATTTTTCACTTTGTTTGTGCATTCTTGACGCACTTATATAAGTTATGAAGACAATGCATTTGTTTGTTTATTCTTTTTTTTGAAATAGCATCACTAAAGTACTTTCAAATTAAAACTACGTCGTCTACAGCACTCTCTTGTGTGTGGCTATATTCATTAGTTTTTTATCCATAGTAGTACTGCAGCTGCATTGACCAGCTTTTCAGTTTTCTGGACTAGTGGAAGAAAAAAAATTGACAACGCTACATATTCATAGCCTATACATACTTTATTTTTTATTTTTCAAACACCATAGCAAATAGTGTAGGTGGCTACATCTGTAGGTGGCTTGTGTAGGTGGCTCTATTTATGGTGGTTTCAAGATTTCTCTAGTAGTAAAAACTATAAATATGTATATACAGTATCATAGCCTCCTAAATTGTACAACAGTACGTAGTAGGCTATGACATTTTTCAATCGCTTGTTTTTTTTTTAAACACCCCATCCATTTACAAAGGGATAAAAATAGGGCCAAAAATAAAGAAGCGTTCTTGATTTACTAAATCTTGACTTCAATTCATTCCCAATATTTTTTTTTTTGGCATATTTCAAGATTAAGTATTTCGTAAATGATCTGTGAAGGCGCCAAGGTCGTAGTACAAGTAGAACGCCTTCTATGCTTAGGAGTCTAACACTACATCGGAAACCTCCAAAACGCGATTATTGGGTCTAAATATGCATAATTAGTCAAGTTTCAAAGTTCTCCCGTACAATTATTGTCAAAACTGTATTGGAGATGTATTCTTATAACCGTATTGCAAGCTACAGCTGCTAAAATCGAGAAAAAGTGTGTTTACGTCATTTGATGTGCCACGCCATCGATTGCACGATGCACGTAAATGGTGATTTTGAGCAAGCATAATAAGCCTTCTATACCGCAAAGATGATTTCTGAACTAATAATACTTGTATTTATTATATATTAGAACCCTTAGAAGGTTCAAACTGCTAATACGCGACTTGAAATCCAAGATTTGACACGGTCGAAAAGTGCACAATCCTGTTCATAAATCGATACATAACTGTATGAACCAGCAGAGCTATCAACTTGGCTCCTTCGCAAAATTATTTTGAAATGTTTTTAGAAAAAGTCTAGAAAATAAAATTGGGAATATATCTAAAACCGGATATAGTGAATTGGGTTTAGTTCTTTAAAATCGAGTCCCCTTAGTCAATGGATCGTGTATATTTAAACCGCATCCGGTACAACTTCATCCGCACTTAAAAACAGCACGGGTTCAGGCGTTAAAAGTTTTATGTTCGTTGGTGCCGTACAGAGACATTCGAACTTTTGAAATTCTTCTTGGCTTCTATCTAAATTCTACGATATTTTTTTGGGCAAGAATACGGCTAAACTCAGCACTGTCAAGTGTCAGCAGTCACGCCTGTCAGCTGTCTCAAGGCCCTCGGGTGGGGTGTTAAAAAACAAACAAACAACGGTCTGTTCTATTTTCCGAAGACTATGGCTTAGCATCATCGATAACATTAGACCTAAGAACATCTCTTTCAGTCTTTCCTTCTCCCTCTCTCTCTCTATCTCTATCTCTATCTCTATCTCTATCTCTATCTCTATCTCTATCTCTATCTCTATCTCTATCTCTATCTCTATCTCTATCTCTATCTCTATCTCTATCTCTATCTCTATCTCTATCTCTATCTCCTTCTGTGTGCGTGTTATGTGTGTGTGAGAGAGAGGGAGAGAGAGGGAGAGAGAATTAGAGAGCGAAAAAGAAAGAGAATTAGAGAGAGAGAAGAAAGAGAGAGAATTAGAGAGAGAGAAAGAGAGAGAATTAAAGTGAGAAAAAGAAATATTATAAATAATAGACACAGAGACAGAGAGGGAGACCTTGATAATCGATATGGAGACAGGAGACTGGAGACTGGAGACTGGAGACTATGTATTAGAGACTGGACTGAGAGGAGACTGGAGAGGGGCAGGGTATTTTCTGCTTTTTTTTTGCACAAAAATGATAGCCATAGATTGATTGATAAATATTTTAGTCTTGAGCGAGCAAATATAAATACAGTCAAATAAATAAATAGGTCCGCCGATCGCCGAATTGTGAAGTTATTTATCGTTCTGAAACTCTTGTAATTACATACGTGCTCGCTTTTTCATCTGTTAGTTGCTGCAGTCATCCAGGCATGCACGGGTGTTCCCACGTATATTAAAGATAGTGATTTTTGTCATTCTCGTATTGTAGATACTTTTGTGTCAGATTATTATTACCAGCTTAATACTGCAACTGCAAGGTTGGGATGATCTATCGTTGCTTGTAGTATCCTATGCCACAGCCGGCTTTTGGCAGATATACGCCTAGTCAAAGTAAATAGTGGGGCACAATCCCATTCCCGCTCAGCAGGATGATCGAGTCTTCGCCACTGAAAAACATATTTATCTCGTATATATGTATGGCCTTGATATGGCTCAGCTCACAGATTGACGGCTTTCCGAGCCATGTCATACTATCCTTAGCGGTAACTACACCACCTACTTACTACCTGCTACTGCAACAAGATGGCGCTGAAAAAAATTCTACACCTCCCGTTCGATCGGCAACTAAGCCTAAGCCTAAGACCGCTTCTAAGATAGACTCTGGTGCTTTATTAGGAAAGAAACTTAAACAAAATACTTCTAAAGGAAATGAGAAAATCACCAGCGAATGCGGAACGCCGGAGTATTCACCGATAAAGACTTGTGGAGAGAAGGATTTTCAACCGGTGGTAAGTGTTTGTCCTCTTATACATAAAAATATACATGCTTAAATGTGAAAAGTCACCTATGTACATAGTTTATTAGATTTTACTGAATGCAGCACTGAATGCAGCACCAAGATCTAAACATGCTGATAGACACTCTAGATGCTTGTCTGCCAATATTTCAATCGGCTCGAAAGATTAACATTTATTATAATACTATTAGAATAGCACGCATACTATTATTCAAACTTAGACGTCCACGTTTGAATGAATTATTATATGCTGCTGGTCACGGAGAATGTATTGTCCCCATATTCGACTCGTGTTTCATATATATATATATATATTAATATATATATATATATATATATATTAATATATATATACATATGTATGTATGTATGTATGTATGTGTGTGTGTATGTAAGTATGTATGTATGTATGTATAT
>NW_014040385.1:27492-31462 GCF_001186125.1 Sphaeroforma arctica JP610 | reverse complement strand
TAATGTGTGTGTGTGTGTGTGTGTGTGTGTATGTGTGCGTGTATGTATGTATGTGTGTGTGTGTGTGTGTGTGTGTGTGTGTGTATGTGTATATTTGTGTGTGTGTTTGTGTGTGTAGTGGGTTATCAATTTTAGCATTCCAGTATGATCCAGTTTTTTGTATATTATTCAGCAAGTGTATACAGGTATATTATGTAATTATCTGTGGTCTGTGACCCCGAGTCTCTATCTGCCCTGTGTGTCACTGAGTATCAAACCGGGTTGTTCTCCCACACCATCCCAAACGCTAATCCTTACGCCATAAACCCTATTTATCACATCAGATTGATTGTAACACCCGAGGGTGAAGAACCGCCCGTGTTGGGAGTGGATATGCTGCCTGAACCAATTGACAAGAAGGAGCGGAGTTCCATGCAGTTGGTCTGTGACGCCAAGCAGACGTACACCATCAGCTTCCATGGTAACCAATAATTGTGTATCTTTCGGCATTGTTTTTGGTTGGACTGAGGCTACAGAGAAGTGCGCTAATTGCAATACTACATTACTACTATTGACCATGGTTATGACAATACATTCGAGCATACGCTTCCCAAATCCCCTCGTGTCACTTACATACGTGTCAAGCACACAAATGTCAGCTATTTCGAGCCCAATTCCCTCCAGGCTGATGGTTTTTGAACTCTTCCACAGGAATGTACGTCGACTTTATGAAGTGGAAAGGAGTGAATTTCCCGGGTATGCGCGACGTTGAGATCAGCTCACTTATCGGAAAAATTGCGCTTCGCATGGTGGCTTACACCGTCCCCAGGGCTTATGAAGGTATTTATTGTATCAGAGGTTATACCTGTGCGCGTTCTGTAATGATGAGCAAAACGTTATACTGACGTATACATATATATGTGTATGTATATATATATATATATATATATATATATATGTATATATATATATGTGTGTGTGTGTATGTATATGTATATGTATAATACACATTCGTCAAGCAATGTGCACAATTAATATCGAGACTGTCGAGTGGGGCACTCGACTGTTGTCAGATATATATTTTTGTATGTATGCCTAAAGTTCCCGCTATAGTTGTTCGGTATTGTACAGCTTTGCTGACTTGGCACTAAACTTATGCGAGGCAAGCAGAATGCTACAATGTTAACGCCATTTCAGGATGAACACTTCCTTGCAATCTAGCTAAACTTATTACGAAATTAATATCGTAAGCACTGGTGATGCGCTTGGCCGTGAAAGGTTTTACTTCGTCCAGTTATACTTCATGTTGTATCTTCTTGACCGCAATTGGCAAGCCCTCGCACAATTAGTTGCAGACTCTTATTCGAGGTGGAGAAGATATTCATATTTTATTTATAACCCCAACTTGGATACAAAATCCTCTATTTTTCATGTCCTACAGGTCCCCACACGGAAGCTCTGAAGAAGTATTGCTTCTGCTTCGAGATGAGAAACAACGGAGAAGATATCCTCTACCCACCGGAAGATAATATCAGTGTGCAATCCAGTACCTTCAGCAATGTCTATGCAGATGTGGTATCGAAACCTGTTCCCAAGGCTGTGATGGAGCAAAGTATGTGAATTGTATTGTTACTTTAGTATGTACGCATGTATGTACTTTCTGCTCGTGTACCCCGATGCGATGAGTAATAGAAAATATACACTAAGTACTTAAGGGGGAGGAATATGCCAGTGTACAATACATACCTTCAGTATGTCTATGCGGGCATGTTGTCGATACATTTTCCATAGAAAGTGATGGAACATCGTACTTATTCCTGATGGTGATGTAGCTCGTGTGTTGTATGATGTTGATTCTTCATGTTTTCTGGGCTGATAATATTTGTGGAAAATACCTTTCCAAGCACCAGATTTTTACTTCCTTGCTCTTGCATACCAAACTTAACAGGGATCCTCGAGATGACCAAACGCGCGTCTATAATGGAATTAGAAGAAATCCCCAACAACAGTATCACGGTGGACTGCAATATGTACTTGCTGGGATCGAGCGCAAACTATGGCGTTTGGTTTGTTCTAAAGGTAGTTGCAGTGAGCGTATATGCTTTCGTATCGCTCATGTTTATATATTGACATATATATATATATTATATCACAATATGTCACAATATATATATATATATATATTGGCATTGGCATTGGCATTGGTATTGGCGTACTGGTATTGGTATTGGTATTGGTATTGGTATTGGTATTGGTATTGGTATTGATATTGGTATTGGTATTAGTACTGGTACTGGTACTGGCATTGAGATTGGCAGTGGCAGTGGTATTGTCAATGTCAATGTCATTGTCATTGTCAATGTCATTGTCATTGTCATTGTCATTGTCATTGTCATTGTCATTGTCATTGTCATTGTCATTGTCATTGTCATTGTCATTGTCATTGTCATTGTCATTGTCATTGTCATTGTCATTGTCATTGTCATTGTCATTGTCATTGTCATTGTCATTGTCATTGTCATTGTCATTGTCATTGTCATTGTCATTGTCATTGGCGGTATATAAAGCCAAGTAGGGTATATAATCACCAGCAAGGGATTTCTATATGATCTTTATCATGCCATACTAATAGAGGTGGTGTCCAAATCATTGTTGTAGTTGAACCTTTCATTTAATTCTGGCGTAGGTGACTCATGAGAAAGGGCAGTCCTGGGCGGTCCTTCGACCGGCCGAAAGCTTCTGTGAATTAGAGGACCTCCACAATAGGGTATGCTTTTTTGTCACGCATCGCAGTGTTTTTTGTGTGCACAACCATGGCTAGCATCTCAGGTGTGCCTTATTGCGTGGCATGCGCTGAAAGGTATGCTTGTTTTCTATGCGCATCGCAGTGTGTGTGGTGTACACAACTATGGCTAGCATTGGACAGGATTGTTATTGACTGTGCATTATCATGTGTGACGCGTAGAATAGAATCCTGCCTATCTCTTATCGGAGTGTGTGTTTTCTAGACAACAAGGTATGTATCAGAAACTAGTACCGTACAGATTTTAAATCAATCGTGTCCTTTTTTGTGACTTTTTTTCAACAAAGTATGATACTTTTGGTTGTTTTTGATGTAAACAACGGGGTTCGTATGAATGTTTGACAATATGCAAGTTTCGTGTCTTAAATCCCACCATGTGTGAAATACGCTGCGGCTTTTGGTGCATAGTCCGCGTCGTAGTGTGTGTGATTTGCACAAGGGAGTACATGCATAATGCCAAGCACTAAATATATTATGTGCAACTGTACTACATGGTGTACGCAGACTATGGCCAGTTACACAACGAATTATGTATGCATATGTACATGTACCATGTATACGGATATAATATATATATATATATATTATCTATATCTATATCTATAACTATATCTATACATAAATATATACATACATACATACATACATACATCTATACACACATTCATACGTACAAACATACAATATATCGTACGTACATACATACATACATATATATATATATATATATATATATTCGTACTATTGGTTTTGTACTATTGGTTTCGTGCAAAGCTGTCGTAGTTGCAAACGCATCAGGTGATTTCACTTTACCCTGGCTGCATAACAACCATTATCACTGATCATCATTTGCTCCCATTGTCCACTTAATGGACACAGCTGAACAAGGCAGAAACAGCCTCAGATAGCGCCGGATTTACCGAATTCAGAATATCCAGGTAATATGATAGCGATGCATACTCCTGATAGAATCATAGCTTGTGAAATTATATATATATGTACATATAAATATATATATATATATATATATATATATATATATGTGTGTGTGTGTATATATATATATATATGTGTGTGTGTGTGTTGTTGTGTGTGTGTATATATATAGTGTGTGTGTGTGTNTGTAGTTATATATAGTATATAGTAGTAGTTACGTTACGGTTACTAGTAACGTAAACGTTACGTACG
>NW_014040385.1:16764-24946 GCF_001186125.1 Sphaeroforma arctica JP610 | reverse complement strand
TATATATATATATATATAGTGTGTGTGTGTGTAGTAGTAGTATATATATATATATATATATATATATATGTATAGTATATATATATATATATATATATATATATATATTTGTGGTATGGTCTGGTTGGCGTATCAATCATTTAATTAATTAACATCACCTGGATTACTTATTCAGGTATCATTAGTGTACGACTACGTACATCCTTATCATCACATCCTCATCCTTTTGAGCATAAAAAATCTGACTTAGAGTGCATAAAGCCTTACCATTATGGAACATTATATATTATCGAAAATACCCCAATTTTCAATAGGATGTACTGCACAAAATAACGATCACACCAGTTTCTACCATCGTCCTTATATGCATAAACCCTGTGCCTTGTGACCATACTTTCCTGCAGTTTCTACCACTCTGGTAAGCGCAACGCCGACTGCACCATCCCCTTATCGGAGATTCTGTTGTGCCATCCATGCGATACCAACCCCTTTGAGGGGGCCTTCCTTGAAGTGCACACACTAGGTATCGTGTACTACATCGCATACTCGACTGCTGCCATTAGAGACCAGTGGATGAATAAAATCCAGGTAGGCGTTGGATTTGTCTGTGTGTGGCTGTGTTTATCTGTTGTGATACTGTTTCTTTGCATAGATTTTCTTACTATATCTACCTAAATTCCTGTGTACGTTGGTGGCTGTTGCTGTTCCGTACTATCTATTGGAGAGAGCATATGTGTGTGTTTCTATACTGTGTGTGTATGTAGCCACTTTGTAAGGCTATTCTTGGAGAGGCACACTCTAGGCTATTTTATATATGCAAAGGATTTGCTGGTGTTATGTGTGGCTATTTGCAAGTCCTTGTGTGTGACTTACAGATTGCAAAGCATTGTAGCACCTACGTCTATTCCTGGAATTGCAAGCTCTGGATATCGTAGGCATAAATAAATGCGGGTTGAGCGGCACTTATTTGCATGAGAAGGAGGGGTTAGAAACAAGCCCAATGGTCCTCTTCGATACCTTGCAAGGCCCAAATACTATTCTTTTCTGGCAATAATAAAATCTGATAAATTCAACACTCACTACCACCCTTATATTTTGCCCAATTCAGTGCGATTTTGACAGCATTCTTCTCGCAATATAAAAACCCAATATATATAAAACTCCCACTAACACTCTGATATTCTCCTCAATACCTTCCAGGCCCAAACCAGTGCCGTTTTGGCGGCGAGTTTCTCGCAAGGAAGCATACAGCTGAAGGACGATCAGTCCATGATTGCGTCTCTCTCCGCCAGCGCGCGCGCTAATTTTGGCGGGCTCCAAAAGACACACACCTTGGGCCACGCCCATCAGGGCTCCCGAGCACGGATCAAGAACAAGGCCAAGCGCATATCCTCGAGTGCACATGATAAGGTGCTAAAGCCTATCAAGCACGTGGCAGGTGGGTGTATTGAAAGTAGCATCTGTGTGTATTCGCGTGTCTTGGAAGTGAATGTGGCGAGTGTATGGAAGTATCAGTTTGGAAAATGGATTCTGGTAGGTATTGGGATGGCTTTGGAGTAGTATCTTACAAGCGCGAATTAAGAACAGGCAGACATATATTTCGAGTATACATGACTAGTTGTTAAAAACCATAAAACACGTGGCAGGTGAGCGGTTATAGATCGGTAGTTGGGCTCGAGCGAATATTCGGAATTGAGAGTATATGCTGGTAGTATTTTAAGATAATTAATTCGGGTTGGCGAGAAAAAAAATGGGTACAATTTGGGGCACTGCATGCATTGAAGATTGCATTTATATCTATCATGTCGTATTCATTCTGCACAGGGAGAGGCAGAGATAAGGGATCCACCGGCGACCTCGACAAACTGGGCAAAATCAGTGACAGTCTTATGACGTACAACTCGGAGGCCAGCATGCACAACACGACACCTATTCTCTCCAATAACGCCACACCGGAACCCTCAGAACCACCATCACTGAATGGCAGTATGTCTGAGTTCGAAGGTAGGTGCAGACTACTACTTCATGCATTTTATATATATATATATATATATATATATGTATGTATATATATATATATATATATGTATGTATGTATTACATATATATATATATATATGTGTGTGTGTGTATGTATGTATTATATATATTATATATATGTGTATATGTATATATATATATATATGTATGTATGTATTTTTATATGTATATGTATATATATATATCTAATATGTATGTATGTATGTATGAATGTATGTATGTAAGTATGTATGTATGTATATTAGTTATATGCTTTGTGGATGTTATGTACATAGTTCGTACTAGAGGTAAGGCCATGCTGAGAACATTGCGGCGGACCTGCTTGGCAATGCAAATACAAAGGCTGGCTGGTGATTGCCTGCCTATTTATGACCGTTGCGGGAATAAGTTACGAGTGAAATTATATATAGAGATGCGTGATACGTAAGATTTAGTCAAGTGTGATGGCTTATTACCCCGTATTTTTCAAGGACCTCTTGTTCTTTCCTCTACCATGTAACAGTGTCATATATCAATGTGGCAACAAACAGTCATTGCTATAGTTTCATTCCGCCTCGGGCTGCACGACCCCTACCATTCAACCCCACACACCGCTTCGGCCATATATGCATAGCAAGCGCATTGATCGACGACACACTCGGGCGTACCAACTTACCCGTTACTAGTCATCTCATCTCACCCACAGGATGTATCACATAGGTGTATATATATAAGCGTATACACATGTATCTACATCCCCATTTACATACACTCTTATGTACTTATACACCAGCCACTACATACATATCCACCACTCGCGAACTCAATTTATTTCCTCCATTCACCTCAGGCTCATCCGCGGCCATACCCATCACCGGAGCCCCGACCGACGACACGCTCGAAGTATCGCTGCATCCCTTACCACGCACACCCGAGCCCATTGACTCTCCCAACGCAGCAAGGCAGAAGTGTACGACCAAGGTTCACTCGCACAAACTGTCTACGGCTAGCGCGCACTTAGACGATAGTCAGACAGTTGTGGTGTCGAATATAGCTCCGGCGATGGTAGGTAGGAATCAGCGATCGAGTAGTGTCGCGACGGCCCCATTGGAGTCCGTGGATGAGAACCTGTCGAGCACGTTTTTGGAACCAGAGAACCCTGCGGATATGTACCTCGTTCGATCTAAGTATGTTGCGGCTACAGTACTACGTCTGTGTGTTCTATTGCTTGGTTCTATTTTAGGTAGTGTTCGGGTGTTAGCGTTTTGGCATGTTGTGCTGGCTCTTGGAGTGTAAAGGCGAGTATCTGTCCAGCATGGTTATGGAACCGGAGAACCCGGTATGTTCCTCGTTCTAACTAAGTATGTTGGGGGCAAAGTGCTACGGTTGTGTATTATTTCGCCAGTGTCTTTCTTTACGAAGGGTTTGCATGGTTGCGCTGCTGCTGGAGTCTACAGATGAATGTTTGTTGAACATGATTGTGGAGTCAGAGAACCCTGTGGATATGTATTTCTTTTGACCAAAGAAAAAAGTTCTTGTATTTATATATATGACAAGAATCAGATGTGCAAATTCAAAATGTATTGGGGGTGTTGCCTATGCTGTGTTTATCTGATATGGGTGTTAAGTCTGAATGCTGTCTTGAAAATATCAACAAATGCGGACATGGAATGCTGAGTATGTGAAAAGTTGTGCGGGTATCAAAATCAGAAAAAGCAATCGGCACCCAAATCGTATGGATTAGAGGTTCTGTGATAATTTATCACGTCCACGTCCGATCGGACGCGACTTCAAAGTGGGCTCAATAATAGTACCCCTTCGTGTCTGTGTCTGTGGGGCACATCTTCATTACTCACAAGCGCAGATAGCCATAGAGTAACCTATAAATGTCCTCTCGTGTATAAACATCCGCTGTCTGCCGGATCAGGCGGAACATAACTGACCCTACTTCAACAAGGACACTTTTTTTATAAAGGAGCCGATTCTAAAATGGTTACAGATGTTTTGCAATTCAAATATCGAGTGCTTGGGTTACTATTATACGAACAATCGTGCACCATACATGTCTACGCCCTACCCGAAGTCGGGCATAGTCTCAGTTGGCCTCGGCAACAGGCGAACATCGGGATATACACACAAAAGACACCTATCGCTTTGGTGACACCCACACAACACATCCTTTGTCTCAGCACAGCACACCGAGCATCCAACCTGTCTTAGTTGTATACACACAACACTAAACATGATTTGCATCCGTCCTTCTTCCCCGTCTGTACAGGTCTCGCTGGAAGTCGAACCGTATCATCCTCAACAATCGCTTGATCTACTTCGAGCTTCTCCAACCACTCACTCACCCGTGCGCGCTCATCTCTGCCGCCTTGCTGCTCGTGCTTGGGTTGAACCAGAACTCCTCCAAGAGCATGATTGTGTCGTACCTGGACTGTGTGTCTGCGCTGAAGCGTATCTCTTTACAGCAACTGGCAGTGATGGATCCCTCGGAACGCAAGGCGTTTTTTCTAAATCTGTATCATTGTATCGTTGCGCACTATCTGCTGGTCATGGGGACGCCATCCTCTACCCGGCGCGGTATATCCGAGTTCTACGACGAGTGTAGTATGCAGGTAGGCGAGTGGTTCCGTGCGTGTGCTTGTACGCAGGTGTATGTGTAGCGTATATATATGTAGTAGGTATATGTGTAACATATGTATATTTAATGGGTATATGTGCAACGTATGTATGTATCTGGCAGTCTATGTAGGTGACCCATGCTGATATTTGCTCTCGCTGGAGTAGGAAATCAGGCGCACATGAGTTAGTCTTCCAGTACATAGCACGTAAGAAATCAACCATCTGCGCTTAAAATTGGTTCGTGAATTTTCCGGAGTGAAGTGAAGCGCATATAATACTGCAAAGCTTAAGCCTTAGTTTTACAGTACATGCATCCATCATCATGACGCCCGCAATGCCTCCGCGTCTCCGTTCTTCCGGGTAGGGAATAGACTCGAGCTTGATCCTATAGCACATCCATATACCGCCGTAGCACTATCATTCAATCGATTTTTCCCGAAAGTACAGGGTTAGCAACCCTAAGAACCCAAACCCAAACCCTAACAAACCTTTCTAGGTGGGGAAAAATGTCTTCTCACTATCAGAGATTGAGAACGGCATCCTGCGTGCGGCAATGACACCCCCAAAGAAGTCCATGCGATACAATCCGCAAAAGGCGATATCAAACGAGCTGAGACAGATACTAGGGGCGCAGCAGGTGGATCCGAGATTAGCCATGGCTGTCAACTATGGCACCAAAACATGTGGCCAGTCGGTGAGTATTACTGCGAGCATATGAATTGACTAAACTTATCAGAATGCACCTGTTGCGACTCATATGGTGGTATGTACTTCTGGGCGATCGCGGGGTGGTCCGTTGTTCACGGGACAAGGATTGATCGCATGTGCGGGTGTGTGTGGTATTGTATGGACGTGTGTATTGTGCGACTAGAGCGAAGGATTTTGAGCTCAGGGGTTTCGAATACACCGAAAGCACCGTTTCATTGTACCAGTTTGCGGTGCATACATCCTCGTGACCTTTTGGGTCCCATCGCCTCCCCCTCTCTTTTAGGGTTGATGACCCTGAAACCCCTAAAACCCTAAAACCTCACCACCAAGGACAACCCCCTGAAGACCAAAGATTGCCCACACCCTTGTAGCAAGAATTGGGCGTTGTTGGATGCTATGCACACGGGGGACACATACCACACAGTGATCAGTTTGACAACCCCGGCGTATAACAGCGGACTTTGTGTTCCCTGCACGTTTAGTTCCTACAAAATACATGTCCTCAACTGCGTATTCGAACTCGCGCCTCTTCTCTTGGCAGGTATTCATATACTCCGACGACCCAGATGTACTAGACAGCCAACTAAACTCCGCGGCCCGTATCTTCATCCAGCGTAATGTAATGGTATGTATGTGGATACTGCACCCTTGACATAGAAGATGCGATTCAAGCACTTCATTAGTTGTTGCCATTGCGTTCGTGAGGTGCCCTGTATGAGTTGTTAAATGGAATGTTGCTATTCATAATTTATATTCCCGTACAAACCGTGACTATCCTGTCCTGCCTTTGGCGTCTGATAAATTCATTCACACACATTTGCAAATACACGAGGATATTTGTATATGATGCTGGGGTTAATTGGGTGCCCCATAAAAGCACAAGGGGTCTCTGTTATCAACGAAATCTTATATAGCTCAAGGAACGCTTTCTGTTCGTTGTACTGACCAAGTTTTCTTTTGCTTCAGGTGGACACAAAAAGGAATACAGTCACACTCCCCAAAGTATTCGAGGTTTATTCTGCCGATTTTGGAGCAACCAAACTTGAGGTGAGTTAGCAGCATTCCAGTAAAATCAACGAGCATTTCGTCTTAGGTTGTATACATCACCAGAACTCATTCGGTTCGAACCATTAGATCTCGTAGTACTACAACGGCGTGGAATTTAACTGTGCCTTTGAGACTTGACCGCACGCTTCGAATAAAACTATTGGGTCTTTACTGACGCCTGCATGCTTCCCACTTCCCACACTCATCCCCTCTATAGATGCTGGATGTACTGCGCAAATATGCCGACAAATACACGGCCCAGGAAATCGGGAAAGTGTGTGAGGTGATGAGGGAGAAGGATGCCAAGTTCAAGAAAGGCGACATCTCATGGATAAACAACCTCGACTTGCGCGAAGGCCGCCTTGCCCACCTGGATAGCTCTAACTAATGCGCCATCGTAAACCTAGTCGTTTGAGGAATATAATTTAATATGGTAGATCGGATTTTATAGTAAACTGTTTGTGCACCAACACACTCAAGTCATCGACTGCTCGGTACTGGGTGCAAAGCAGGTCACGGCAAATAAAATAGCTTAATAACAAAGACCCCTATCAAGAGCGTAAGCAGGGTCATAGATATCTATATAAAGACAACATGTAGCGCCTAGTTTTCGTTCTCTTTGTGACGTAGAGGTGTTCTCGATGCTTAGTGAGTTTTGAATCGATTCAGCATCATAGACCAGGCATGCAACATGGCGTATTTGCGTGCATACCAAAACGGAGAGTAGGGATTTGTCGTGAGATCCGATCCAAGCCAGACTAAATCAATATATATTGTTGGAATCCCATACGATATTTTGGCCCCTTCCTGAGAACCTCATGGATATTCTGCCAACAGACGTTATGAACTGTAGACTTAGGCAAGTACTCAAAAGTTGACCGAAGTGAATCGATCGGTCATATGAGAGGACAATGAGGACCAAAATGAGTTTGATCTCTAATATTTATTTCTTACATTACTAATAACCTTAGTTAGTTCATCCATTTCCAGGATAATAGCACTCATTTCACCTCTGCCCGCTATACCACGGTAGCAGAGTCGCCCGATTTCGCCCGCGGCACGCTGCACTGATCGAATCAACCGCCTCGAGACCTCTTTAGGTGTAAGAAAAAGCCCGTGAAATGGGTGTCTGGTGAACCGCCGTGTTATGGACTGTTGCATACCCAATGCCTTAGACCCAGCGCACTTGTACCTCGCGGTATTCTCACCTACATATGTCAATCGCCTAATATTGTACTAAATATTTACGGGATATGGGTATCATTTGTGCCGTTCACCCTAGGTGTCTCTTGATTATTTTACTGAAGTCCTCTTCTTCAGACTCATACTGGTCATCAAGTCTCCGAGGCTCGGCTTAGAATGTGCGATGTCTTCTTTGGATGGTAGCAGCACTTTCCTGCAGTGTTTGAGATCTGTAATGTTCGAGTTGATCAGAGTTGGTGAGGCGACAGATATGACAGTGAATGATATTAAATAAAACACGTACTACCAATGGCCTTCCAATACATTTGAACTGCTTGGCCCATGGTGAACATCAGGCGCTAACTGTATACTTCACAGCTGGAAGGTGGAATGCGGTACAACGTTGATAAGCCGCCAAAATTGATCCACTCAAGACAAAATTAATCAACCCAATATTGTAATGCAGAACCACAGTTCATATCGCCAGTGCACTTAATCGTGACTACTTGATCATCAAGTTGTACAGTCCTATATACACTTTCAATATAGCTATGCAGTTCTATATACACCTTAATATATATATATATATATATATATA
>NW_014040385.1:14825-16361 GCF_001186125.1 Sphaeroforma arctica JP610 | reverse complement strand
ATAAGTTTATAAGTATATAATACTGGTTTGGTCATCTATATATATATATATACTCATAAATGTAAAAGTATATAATACCTGGTTTGGTCATCCGGAAGACCCCCAATATTTGCTCTGGAAGCTCCGATTCGTCGCGTCCCTCTATCATGATAGCCATATCAAATGTGAGGGTGGAAGCTTTGCCCACACACAAGTCCGCAAGACTGCTCGCAATCTATACGAGGCAGACGGTAGTATAGTGTTCGTAATGAGTAAACCATGAGATAGTTGTCACAATAAGAAGGTCGCTGTCAATAGATACAGATGAGCCATTAGAGCAATCAGAGCGCGCAACTAAACTCCGTCGGACTACGCCTCCAAAGTGTGAATAGGGCACAACTGGCGTATACATAGGGCGTGATGTTGTGCAGCTTGCTATCTGGACTGGGAAACTTAACCAGATAGGCATGCGTTACCTTTGAGCTCGTTGTGTCACAGCTGATCTCGAAGAAGCGATCGGTCTTCCGATAGCTGTGACGAGGTGTAAGAGCCACGATGACAATTAAATTGTGTGCAACGCTAGGTAAACCGGTGAGAAATCACACTAGATCATGCGAATCCCAACCATACCTGGAAGGCTCAAACCGTAATTAATCTCAGCTATCAATGTAGTAGCTCATTCACAATTGCATGACAAACTAACGCCGCTGAGTAATTGAGTGAGTCAAGGATAGTCGCCAAGCGCGCGAAAGTGCCTCACAAATACTAATCCAGTGTTGTTATAATCTGGATCTATTTAGGTGAGCAAGTCCTACAATATGCAATCGGCTCCATGTAAACAAGCACATCTCTAATATCTCGAAGCAAGGTGTATGTGAGCACTGACATTTCAGATACACTGATAAAATGAGAATAGAGATGGTCCAGCCAAGGTACGTACTAGTGTGTTAGCTTCGTGGCGTACAAGACCGGTTTCGAGGTGCCGCAGGCCTTCATGACGAGCCAATTGCCCTCTATGACGCGCGGGATGACTTTAAATCGAGAATTTCTGTAGCTATCGTCACCATTCAGAAACTTCTCCCACAACGCGATACTCTCTGGTGCCATTTTCTCCAATCTGTGCCAAATTGTATTGTGCACAGTATAAGCGGATTAAATATGTATATGTATATGTATATTACTATGTATATGTATAAGTATATGTTTATGTATAAGTATAAGTATAAGTATCAGTATATGTATATGTATATGTATATGTATATGTATATGTATATGTATATGTATATGTATATGTATATGTATATGTATATGTATATGTATATGTGTGTGTGTGTACGTGTGTGTGTACGTGTGTGTACATATATATGTATATGTATATGTATTTGTATTTGTATTTGTATTTTTATATGTATGTGGGTAAATATATATCGATATATATACGTATGTGTGTGCATGTATATGTATATTTATATGTATGTATATGTATATGTATATGTATATATATATATATGTATGTGCATATGTATATGAATAGGTAAATATATACATATATATATA
>NW_014040385.1:10922-12662 GCF_001186125.1 Sphaeroforma arctica JP610 | reverse complement strand
TTATATATTGGTATATATAGATATATATATAGATATAGATATATATATATAAATATATATATATGCGGCGCATTGGATTGAATATGCACGCAAATGAGAAGAACACCCACTTCAATACGGCACGTACCTCGCAGGATCCACAACCCAGGTACAAACCATGTTGTACGTGTTGGATTGAAAGTGCATGCACACCATGAACCGGGTTTCTCCATGTGCTGTAGCATAGTCGATGTAGCTGACACCACTGCTGGCAAACTCTGTAAACCGTCCGGGTGTGGTAGAGCGGAAGATATCTACATCGACCAGAATGAACATAGATTCCGCCGAATTGTACTGTTATAACGCAGTAAGTGCCATTAGAAGGGTGTTTGACGGTACTCTTGTACGATAAAAACAGTATCGAAGGTCTAAGCCTTCTTGAGCCACTAGCAAGTATTGCCAGTGAAAGAAATCTGTGCGCCGTCAACTACTATGGCGACACTACTAATGGCCTTTGATCCGTAAAACCGACAATTGCAAAGTCGGGGCATCGAAATGAAAAACAAGAAAAATAGAGTATTGCAGCATACAAAGGCCGATATGTCCCGATACATGTGCACGAATATACCAATGTGTATACCTCTTCTCCATTTTTCACTCTCACTAGCGAAAACAAAGATCCTATACGCATATACAGACATGTATGTGCACTCTGCACATTCTTATGTACAAAAGAGTCTCTGTACCTATGCGCTTACACAGGTAAACATTCACAACATGACAAACCATAGTCTCACACCTTCTTCTTGTCGGTCATATACTTTTTCCCGCGCACCGGGAAGCTCGTAGCCGGAGGTTCGCTCCAGCAGTTGCGGCCTTTCTCCAATGGACCCAAAGTGAACTCGCTATCAGGTCTCTCAATCATCAGACTGCACAATGAAGCCATAGACGTCCTCCGACCAACCGGTACATCCATATGTAATTTGCGCGTGTCTGGTGTTGACTCACTCTCTGCCAAGCCATTTGGCGGCGCTAAACTCTTGGCACGCATGTACCTGGATTCTAAGAGACCGAATGTATGCATGCGATACATGTATACTTGAGTACTGCATGTGTATGATGTAGGGAAGACGTATGTGTCCGGCGCGTTTGGGTGGGTCGTGACGTCTGATTATACGTCAGGCGCACTTCACACAAAAGAGTAAGATTCCAATCAGTGTCGTATGCACATAAACCACGAAACTCGCACATTTGGGTAGATGTGATTGAATTTGTTTTTTGTGCTGGAAATTAAACGGACCGGGCTATTCCACACTAATATTTTAGCGAAAGTTTTACATTACAGTTGAGAAGTGGATGGGAAAATTCGTACACATTTCGGGTGCTATAGGGTATGAGACTAAAGTGGGATTTAGCGTGGTTTTCGCGAACCCATAATCATAAATTCTATATAGGAACATATATAAACAAATTCGAGTGTATGTATATATAGGTACACCCAAGCGTGCTGAAACATATGTAATTTTCTAAGGGGAAAAACGAACAGGTGTCATTTACAGGTAGAGACTGATGCATCCACAATTACGAATAGCTATCCATTGAACATCACACCTAGCCCAGGCCCTGAAAAACATACAAAATTAAACCTCCATATGCTTAAATACAAACACATTCGAAAATGAATTTATACTCATATATGAGTTTAAGTATATATAAATATATATATATATATTATACTATATATGTGTATATATGTGTATA
>NW_014040385.1:1909-5044 GCF_001186125.1 Sphaeroforma arctica JP610 | reverse complement strand
TATGTGTGTGTGTGTGTGTTTGTTATATATATATATATGTATATATATATATATATATATATATACTCGTACATAAGTATTTATAGACATATGTATATATAAATATATATATATTTATATATATCTATATACATCTTTGTGTGTGTGTATGTGTGCATATGTACATTTATATATCGATACATTTCTATTTCTATATATATATTCACATATATATACATACATATAAATATATATATATATATGAGAAGAATTTGTGAAGTTTGTATTTTATATCCAGCCGTACGTCTGGAGTAAGGACTACAACTTGTTGGCAAGGAATTGCATATCAGTGAGGACCTGTCGAAATAAGTAAAAATTGTGAAATTACATAACAGACTGTTGAACCTGATGATGAAGCATTTAATAGAGTGGTCACTCTGGACGCCACTTCCAAAGGATTTGCTGCTGATTCCTGTGCTGTAAACATGCAAAGGTGTGTCTGGCATACCTTCCGTCGAGCTCAGAACTAGTTCGATATCAACTAATTTAGGTTACTATTCGTAGGTCCGGGCAGTTCCCACATTATGCGTATTTTGAAGTTATTTCGTACCAATTCAGGGGCTGGCGCAAAATATTCGAGATGGGCGGTTCAAAGGAAAGTTGTGCAACACTCACACATCTTTTCAAGCGTTGCGAAGACTCTGAGATCAAAACTTTCGAAGATGCCAAAGCACTGGCTACCTGGGTATCCGCCGCTGTGGTGAACATTGCTATGGGTTCATGTAAGTGCCAGCACAGTATATTCAAAAAGTACTTGTCTACATAGCCACACACGTCTGTCGCTGTGGTTATTAGGACTCTACATCTATTACTATTATTGTCAACTTTGTATGTACCATTGCACTAGCTGTATGTTCGTGCGGTGCCATTCCGACTATGATATACAAGCATTCATTTCTTTATGTGTACGCCTTTGCAAACTATGCGACTATCAAAGCGCGTAATTGTCCCCGTGTGGTTTTGGGTATCAACAAATAGTTTTGATTAGACTTCAAGTGTAGTAGCATCCGTGAAGTACTGTGTTGTTATATTGGTAAAGTTTCTGTATCCTTTACTTTTTAATGTCAATCAGTCTTTACCATCACTCACCCTCGCAGTCACGCGTTTTATGATACGCACATTTTCTATTCGATTCATCCTTTATTCCATTCAACCTTGATTTCCTGCATAAATCTCACAGTCCCATACCTTAAAACCTCACAGTCCCATATCCCAGCGCTTACCTGCTAAATGGTAAAGGTATGCTTCCAGCCTATCCCGTCGCTGCTGCATGCCGATTTGTTGAGGGCGAACGCACCGGTACGTATTGAGAGTGTCAAACTTGACAACGCAGCTGACTGCATTTCTATACTTTCAGTTCAATTGTGAGTTGGTTAAGTTCGGCGTGGTGGTACATTGTGTTCCTCGGACTTATTGTGTTTCTTAGACTTAGATATGGATATCTATTTCATCATTCTGTGACAATGGATACTGAATGTGATGTATCTTATTGTGATTGCCCGCGGTTCATACAAGTATAGACATGCAACTAATGAAAATCGGTTTGGCACATCCGTGTTGAATATACGAAGCTTGTTATTACATAATAGCGTATTCCGGAGCTTTTCTCACATTGTTCATATCCTTGTCTTGAATTACTCGCAGACATGGAGATTGTCGAGGGCTTGATGACTGGTCTTACTCAGATGTACTACAATAACACTGGTGATAAGACCTGTTTCTCCACCAAGGATACTGGTGCGTTCAGCGGCAGTGCTTGGGACTACCTGGCTTGCTCAGAGGTTATCCTCGCCAGCGCTCAAGACGGCATCCGAGATATGTACGTCGATCTTAGATATGTGTTACTGTGCCATGTATAGCTCTGTTAGTTGCCTTCCTCTGCTACAAATGACATATTGTGAGCATATATATATGTGTGTGTGTGTGTGTGTGTGTTCAAAACGTTTGATTGTATGTTATGGTTTCTGTATTCACTTATACAAAGCAAATAAGAGCAGACCGGCGCAAATACTCGATATCATGCCCTTCGACGATTTGCGACAGGTTTTGGAATGCTCCTTTCGACCGCGAAGCCATGCGCAAGGACTGTCTGGAGCAATACGGCAGTCACACCAAATTCGACGTGGGAAGCATCAAGGTATTCCGGTTTGACAAAGGGATTTTTTTTTTCACAAGAACTAGTTTTACCATTTCGCAGACATGATATGGCTGGCCGCAGAACCGCATCTTATGCACAAATATACTTTCTGGCCGGTTTCTGTGTAAACTGATCCTATCGTGATTTGCATATTGCAAGCTCAAGTGGTATGGTGCTACTGGTTTGAGCCCCACACTAATGCTGTTGCTTTGTATTCTCTACAGTACGGCGGACGAAAGGCGATGCGGGCCACCTCTAATGTGGTATGTGAATGTACTTTTCAATATGCCATACTTCGTGATTTAACAGCATCGGTGCCGATTCCTGTCATTGTTAAGGGGGTTCTTTTCTCTGCTGCGGTTGATACAAAGGTATAAGACCTGCTTGGGTTAGAAGTGATACTAACGTATAGAAACACACTCCCTTCGTGCTGATTATTAGATTTTTACCAATGGTGAACTCGATCCTTGGATCGCTGAGGGTGTGCTTCAGGATGTGACTGACACAGTGGTATGTGAAATTCTGCTTCTCCAATGCGAGACGTAGCTCTGTAAAATTTACATTGTATAGATATATAGCACTCTTAATAGCTTACTCATAATCGCTTACTTGGATAATTCAAAGCACGAGAGCCAGGTCCTTAGTGAGAGAACGAGGCACAGCTCAAGTTGAGCTTTGCGCATAGAAGTATATATTTTTACGTCAAATATGTGTTAGTAATATTGGGTGATCAACAATTGCAGGTGTCGATCATCATTCCCAAGGCCGGACATCATGAAGATCTCATGTTTTCAACTAAGGATGACCCTCCAGCGCTGACCGATGCTCGCGAGCGTATTCTCGTGCACATCCGCAGATGGATTGATGAGGTGTGTTGGAATACCAAACTAGTTGGATTGTGTCCGTTCAAAATCATGCCGTTTTAATTAATTTGTTGTGATATATATATATACATACAT
>NW_014040385.1:0-1353 GCF_001186125.1 Sphaeroforma arctica JP610 | reverse complement strand
TCCATCCCTGAAATCAAAGTGTAATTGTCCTTAAACCGCAAGACAGGGTCAATTGTGACTATTTATTGAGGATTAGAATATATTGCTCGTAATTTGGTATAGTCTCAGTATTTCACTTTCATTTGACGAGTACACCTTCTGCTACAAATTCTCACTCAACCGGATCCCATATTTTGTTTGACGCATTGACCTGCTGGAACAGGTTACTGAGGCATATGAAGAGCCCTTTATCAGCACCAACATCGCCAAGAAAATGTGGATATGGGACAAGGAGGAGATATAGATATTGCGAGATGAAGCCATTTCTGATAGCACGTTACATACCTGCACATAGCTCGAGGGTGATGGATAGCACGATAGGGCATTGTGTGTCTTTCCATTTGTACGTATAGCGGGGTGCGAACGGTTTTTTACCTGTCTTATGACTCCTGAGTACAACTTGTAAGAGCGAGCTATTGATGTGCTCATCTAAGGAATGTTGATCGGCTGCGTCTGCTTTATCCTCATAAAAAATCCTTAAGCGCTTGTAGAATTGCACTGATTAACAAGCGCTTTAAGGATTTTTTTGTGTAAAGATGTTATACAAACGTTCAAATCAATCTACCCGACAATCGCGACATACAATTGTGTTCGTGATTAATTCTTGCCTTGGTACAACTACGTTCTGATATATATGATCGTAATGGTTAATGACTTGAAACGTTTTAATAATGACTGAAAGGCCTTATGTACATTGTCATTTGGCTATGATTAAATGTAAATAGGTTTTTATTTTAAAAAACATAACGACCAAAATGAGTAAAAGCATTTATTTTGTTCAGTGACTGACAAAAGATAGTTGCTCAGAACTTCAGTGTTCGCAGGGATCACTCACACAGCAGCATATATATATATAAATATATATATATATATATATATATACTTATTTTATATATATAAAGAATAAAGACAACTCGATGAGTCTATATTGTTGTACTCTCGGTCTATTTTGTCTGACCTCTGTCTGCAACTCTGCTCTCTGCTCACTGCTCGTGTGCTGCTGTTGTGATCAGTGATCCCTGCGAACACGGAAGATCTGAACAACTGTCTTTTGTCTGTCACTGAACAAAATAAATACTTTCACTCTATTTTGGTCGATATGTTTTACATTTTATCATAGCCAAATGACATCGTACATACGATTTACTTTCGGAAGAAGAAAAAACAAAGTCCGTTCATTATTTTATTTGACCTTTTTTTATTAAAAACAAAGTAATAAATAACATTACATAATGGATATTTAGTTATTTTGCTAGTCACAATTGACCCTGTCTTGTAGTTTAAGGACAATTACACTTTGATTTCAGGGACGAA
>NW_014040386.1:123079-125627 GCF_001186125.1 Sphaeroforma arctica JP610 | reverse complement strand
TATATGTGTGTGTGTGTATATATATCTACTATATATATATATATATATATATATATATATATGTGTGTGTGTGTGTATGTATGTAAGTATGTATGTATGGTATGTATGTATATATGTATATATATATTTATATATTTAAGGTTGCACGCACACTTAACAGATCAAGGTTGGGCGAGTGCAAACACTCACATTGAAAACTCAACATGATTTTTGCGTCATAACATGTGTGTTGTGGGCTGTATACACTATTAATTACATAGATAGCTTTTATATCGCTAACCGTACAAACTGTACGACATATACTAATAAGGGGGCAGTCCAGGCAGAATCAAGCGCAATTGAAGGTATACAAAATACTTGATACTATGGATACTAAGGTAGAGCATGTTTCGCAGGATATAGTGTAAATTTTTGTTTCCCTAACATGTATAAGCGATGCTAACATGTGCATTCGCATACCTGTGCGATGATGTCGTTGCCAATCCGAACTTTGCGGAAGTGCTTCTTTTGGTTATTACGCGTTCGCGTGGTGGTCTTTATAGCGTTTCTACGGGAAGCTCTCGCCCGGGGATTGTGACCTACCATTTTGTATGTGTGATGTGTGTATATGCGAGCGCGTATCACTCGAAACTATACAAATAAATCGCCTGCGCTAAAGTAGAAACTATAGTACAAGTATATCTCTGGGTCTAAGAAAAAGCAAAAGCAATATGTAGACTAAAATATCACAAAACTTTTATCATATTTGATCGATCAGCGTGACAGCACGTGCATATCGGCTCAATCTGTCAATCAGTAAGAAATCAGTACTAACCTCAACGGTGCGTTTCTCGTTAAAACGTTTTCAGTCGTTTTTAGTTCTCAAGTGAGCAGCATATATATTGTTACGTTAAAACGTATAAATTCAAAACTTTTTCACACGTTTACGTTTAACGTTGAATACATTGAGGAATAAAAATACAGCTGTATTTTTTTTTTGGAAATTCTAAAAATAGAACACTCATGTGCGAACGTTAATAAATAAAAGTTGAACGTAAACGAATATTTTTTTCTCGGTTCTTATATACGGCTGTTACCTTTGGTGAGTTTGGAAACGGGAACGGGGGAACCTGGACCTATTTATTTTAACTTTTAAAAAAAAATATCGACCGAAGGACACGTCAATAGATATTTTTCATGGCCAACGGGAGATTTATATTTAACCTCTTTTATAGGGTCTCAACTCAGGGGAAATCAAGGTCGTAGCCTCTTAGGACGTACATAGAGACGTATGTAGCTCGCGTGTGTAAATTAACGTGTCTCTTTAGAGGGCTATGATTTTAATATGTAAAGTACATGGCCGGATGTTGTCGCTGGATGAAAAATGGAATCTCCCCCCAGGGGCCCAGGCCCAGGGCCCAGGATGTCAATCACATCATTTGAGAGACAATTTTACTAAATAGTAGAGGACTACTAGAGGACTACTACTATTTACTAGTAGAGGGCAAAAAAACATAATTAAATAGCAGAAATCGTGAATTTATTTAGCAGAGATCCTACACCTTGCTAAGTAATTTTTTTTTCAAAAGAAGGCTGTGTATGTTGTCTAATTTTCAGAAGGCTATGGCTATGTCCTACAAATATCCCCAGAAAACCGTTTTTTTACTACGTAAATACAACGTTTTGAGGTCCCCCTGGGACCTGGGCCCCCTCTTCTCGTTGGAAAGAAAGGGGTCAGTAAAAATAGATGTAGGGCCAATGTGAAAAAAAGCCAATAAGAACACAGATATAGCTAAAAGGAGTACCAAAACATGACGACAGAAAATCAGAAATCATATATTTATGAGGCTGTGAATTGTGAAGTGTGAAGTGTGAGCCCGTGAGACGTGGCCCGTGGCGGTGACACTGTGATACCAACAAGTTACCAACGCCCAGTTGTCCACATATACGCTGGCAGAAGTGTTCTCACTCCAAGCTTTTTATAGCTATAGTATTCGTCGCCATCGAGCGTGCTTGAAAATAAATAAAGAGTATGTAAATAACATACCATTTTTAAAATAGAATGTTATTTATTTAACAACAAACGTAGGAGTTGATAGAAAATCAATTGAATGTCTATTTCACAAAAGGCTACTCGACGAGAGATTATTAGGCAAGACTCACGACCCTCTTCAGACATCTTAATAGTTTGACTTTAGATACATACACAAACACTATATAATCACTTGATAGGATAGACCTAGGGATTGATTCTATTTAATTCATACCACCGACATGCCCAGTTTTTTCAAAACAGAGTCCAGGAGGAATATCGAAAACCTCATAGGGGAATCATATCCCACATTCGAATACAGTATCGACCATGACGATTTACTCAACGGTGTCAAGTATGTAACTAATGTGTATATAGCCACACATACTTACGCAAGACGAGTCAGGGTGGTTCAGCTTGTACGTCTCCTCATATCTGCTTCACAATACAGATTGATTCCGCTTTCATTTTCAACCTAAGTCTTTTTCATGCACGCACATAAGGCAGACAATTGCCTTGTCAATTAATTTCGAAAGC
>NW_014040386.1:110797-120677 GCF_001186125.1 Sphaeroforma arctica JP610 | reverse complement strand
CTTATATCTTCATTCTCCGCTAGAGGTGTATGTTATCGAATCCTATCGTGTTCGTTCATTTTTCACATGCACGTCTATGAAAAATATGCATATATGCCTCTAATTCAAATATATGAATACATGGTTTCGTTTCGTTACCGCATGTGCAAATGTTTAGTGATGTGAATTGTTCGCTATATGTTCTCAAGCTTGTATATATGTGTCTACAATTGGTGAGGCTTTTACAGACAGCGAGCGCTTAGCTGCATTTATGTCATATTCATTTGACAATCTTCATATTGGATTGGTGAAGTATATGTAGTGATTAGCGTTACGTTTAAAATCAACCCGCTCTATAGACAAAGTTGTTATTATGGTTTATACCAAACTAAATTCTGGTCAAGACGTTGGGGAGTTTTAGGTGGGGTTTCTTTGCTATAGATAGAGCTGTCAGCTGATGCTCGCACACAGTTTCAGTGAAGTGTTTTGCACTCAACTCTGCAGGCCTGCGCCCCTGTGTAGTGTCGTGCTTTCGTACCGAACTCCTGGATGTGTGCCAACTTCACGTCGTGATCGATTCTTGATGTGCATGTGCGTAGTTTTACACTCCTTGTGCTCCGAGAGCATGGTGGTAGGTATGAATGTCCTGTCCTTTTCTTTTCTCATTGGGGTCTGCACCTGCTTTTCCGCAGAGAGGTGATGAAGCACTTCAAACCACACTGGCCTGAACAGAAGAAGCAGTTTACGCAGTTCACAGCCGGACTAACTAATAAACGTATGTATGTATACACCGTAGGCATTATTGATGTCGCACGCATGTGTATGTATGTCTGAGCCTCATTTTTCTGGACGGTAGTAGTAGCGTGTGCACGACTCAGGCGTCAAGGTATATGCGCGCCCCTCACGTCTGGTACTTATTGTTATGCGTAGGTGTGTGTCAGGTTGTGTGCTTTACATCTCTAGAAAGACTGTGGACGGTGAAGAACACAGTGTATTGTAGACGTCGGCACTTTCGCATCCGTATTCTTCGAGGGAAGCACCCCACGCCTGCTCTTATATGCGAGCCTATCCCGTCGTAATAATTCATCAGCCTGTAGCCTATATGCAGTACATGGAGATAATTCGTAGTACACCTGCCAGTGTATTGCTATTCTTTCCAGCTCATGCCACGTGTGTCCCCAAACTGCCTAGTTACATGGTGTTGGAATGCGAATGCACGAGCAAAATTCTGCGGGAGTGGTGAAGTATAAGTTTCTCATCGCAGAGGCAATGCAGCCTCGATGATTCAGTACCATATACCATGATAAGAATCGTCGTAGGTTTGGCTTGGCCACTTCTTTGCAGTTTGTGGTAGTTCCTCTGCTTTGGCATTGCTGAGTATTATATAGGTGTTCGTTCACATCCTTGCTTAATACTGGCCTAATGTGATTTTTTGGGTTTTAGCTGAAACCCTAAACCTCCTAAACCTTAAACTCATTTGAGAACTTATCACCAGTAGAACGCTCCACACTCACGCTCCTAGAGGCAAAGAACTTCGAATTCCACTCTTCTAATCTCTTATAAGTTGATATATCACCCCGTGACAGTGTTCATGGTATCGTTAGATGGCACGGATGAGAAGTGCCTGTGCCGGATATACGGAAAGAACACAAATCTACTGATAGACCGGGACCAGGAGTTGGTGGTAGGTCGAGTGTTACAACGTTGGCACCACACCACCTATCAGTGTGATACATCATTAAGCCAATGCATTAAATATATGCTTAGCGGACTTTCTTTCACGCACACTTAAGGCCAAGGGTCCCTTGGGGTGTACTCAAATGCTCGAGCTATATAAAGGTCTACGTCCGATGTGTGCCTTTAGAATCCTGAAGCTTGTTTGTGCTAAGACTTGTTTGTGTATGTTTCAATGCGAATGGAGTTTAGCACAACACCTTCGGGTTAAGTGTACCAGATTTTACGTGAGTGCTCGTCTCTGTTTCTCTGTCACCGTAACAGCTGCGAGTGGAAAATCTTGGTCTTCCGCGCGACTGCTATATACCTGTATACTATATATACTACCCTTAAGCGCCACGTACTATAATATATATATATATATATATATATATATGAGTGTGTGCGTGTGTGTGGGTATGCATGTTTGTATATAACTATATATATGTATATATATATGTATATGTAAATGTAATGTATATATCACTTTATGTATGTATGTATATATATTTATAATATATCATCATTTATGCGATATACACACACACATATATATATATATATGTGTGTGTGTGAGTGTGTGTGTGTTTGTGTATATATATAATATATTCTATGGTCGCATCATATCTGCCTTGCACATCAGCATTACAAGTAGCCGCTTACAGGTACTATGTCCACCTCTCGAACAGAACTTAGTAAGTCTACACAAGTCAGGCCTCTCACCTGAACTAGTGGGTCGGTTTAATAATGGCTTCTGCTATGGCTATCTCGATGGAACACCTCTGGATACCTCTGGTATGTGGTACACTGTGCTTGTATTGTCGACCTTTGTAACTGCGCATATCACATCCATTCCCATATATATGCTCTTTGTTTCAACCTTCAGCCCATTTATGACCCGCTTCAACTGCAGACCGAGTCAGTTTTCTTGCGTATATGGTCACGCCTGTGTATATTCTCGTGCACTGCAGGCGTGACTGTGTGTGCCACAACTGCTTGTATGCTTACGTCGATTATATGCACACACACGTAGGTATGACTGTGCGTATCGCAACGACTTGTATACTCACGCCTACGTATGTGCACGTATACTGCAGGTATGAGTGACGAAATCATATCGCCCTTAACTGCGAAGCTACTGGGCACGTGGCACCGAACGCACGTGTCTGGCGACATGTCACCTATGTTATGGGAGACCATTGAGCGATGGCTGGAATATGGTATGGCGTTTGGGATCGGTCTTGAGCATTGCATTCCGGGTTGAGTGTTTGCGTGCCATTATGAGTGTGGTATGCCGCACTTAATGTATCAGTATTACAATAACCTTGTGTAGTGTCTGAGTTGGCATCGTCCGCGTGTCGGGTGGCTATACTACGGCATACCACCGAGTCATATACACTGGAGACCGAACGCTGGCGTGGTTGAATGGGGTCATCTGGAATATATGGACCTAGTTGTGGCGTTGTGATGGTATTGCGCAAGAGTTCATCCCGCCGCTAGTGTTGGGGGGGGTGGCGTGCACGTAGTCATGTGTATCTTTGTTATCTATACACAACGTATTCCTTTGACGTTCTTCGCGTTGGAGCCACCGCAAGGGACGAGGCATTACAGTGCGCACGAGCTCATACATCCACAATTGTGTATTGATGTCGTTTGCAAAGCTCATACATCCACAATTGTGTATTGATGGCGTTTGCAAAGCTCATACATCCACAATTGTGTATTGATGGCGTTTGCAAAGCTCATACATCCACAATTGTGTATTGATGGCGTTTGTAAAGCTCATACATCCACAATTGTGTATTGATGGCGTTTGCAAAGCTCATACATCCACAAGTGTGTATTGATGGCGTTTGCAAAGCTCATACATCCACAAGTGTGTATTAATGGCGTTCGCAAAGCTCATATATCCACAAGTGTGTATTGATGGCGTTTGCTGAGCTCATACATCCACAATTGTGTATTGATGGCGTTTGCAAAGCTCATACATCCATAATTGTGTATTGATGGCGTTTGCACGTATTCGTGCCTGTGTATATTCACACACCACACATTCCTTGGTGTTTCAGCCACCCCGCGGGAAGAGGAGTTGCATCCCAGGAAAGAGTCGGTGCATGATCGGTCCAAAGGAGACCTCTCAATAGCCGACATCAGAGCGGAGGTATGCCCCGTGTGCTTCTGTGTAGCCAGCGTCACTATTGAAGCTTTGAACTATCCGGTAGTCGTACATCCGTTGTGAATGCTTTGACTGCGCTCGGCAGGTTGTAGTTCTAGTGTAGGCACCCCTTTTAAAGTCATTGTTCCTGTTTACATCCACTCTGGAAAATACAATCTTTCGAGTGAGGGTTTTGTTGGGAGACGTTTGGAGTCTGTGGAACGCCTCTAAAAGTCATTGGCCTTGTTTGCACTCACTCTGAGAAGTACAATCTATTGAGTGAGGGGTATTTGGGAAGTCGTTTGGCGTCTGTGCAACACTTTTAAAGTCATCGTCCTTGCTTGCACCCACTCTGAAATGTCTGATCTATTGAGTAAGGGTTTGGAGTATATGCAGAGGTGAGGTTTCTACGCTTGTCCACCATATACCGCGATCTATAACTCCCACATGTCTCGAGAGAGTGACGTTAGGAATACTTTTTGTCTGCTATAAAACTGAAGTATGTGAATATTGTTGCTGCGCAAGCAAGCGGGATACTCTTTCAAGCCGGTGCTTCGGTCTCATACTCGCTCCTTCTCGACTTCATATCATAGATTGCGGAACTACGCTCGTATCTGAAGCCCTTGAACTCGCCGGTGGTGTTCTGTCACAACGATCTTCTGTGTAATAACATACTTTATAACGAGAAAACTGGTATGTTGCATTCATCCTACTATGAGTATACGATTGTCGGTGCGTGTGCTCTGTGCCTCCTACTGCGTACGCTTGCCATCCTGCCTAGGCCGTCCCCTGCACCGCCTCTATGCGAGAGGGTTGTGTGGTGTTCGGATTCCATGTATTTGTTTTGTAGCTGTATACTGTAGTTAGAATGTCATGGTTCATGTGGCGTAAGTGTAGTAGGTCACGTGCCTACTGCCCTTCCCATAGGTTCTATGTCGTTAACTCACAACATTGATATGGTATGTTGTTATAGCTGTTTACTGTAATTAGAATGCCATGGTTCATGTGGCGTATGTGTAGTAGGTCACGTGCCTACTGCCCTTCCCATAGGTTCTATGTCGTTAACTCACTACATTGATATGGTATGTTGTTATAGCTGTTACTGAAATTAGAATGACATGGTTCTTTTGGCGTATGTGTAGCAGGTCACGTGCCTACTGCCCTTCCCATAGGTTCTATGTCGTTAATCCTCCACTTTGACATGGTGTCCGCCACACCCCGTACATACACTCCTGAATGTGCATCATCCAATGCCCACGAATTCGGTGGCTAACGCCCGGTAGTGTTGTAGGTAGCATCGTGCACTCGCAAATCCTGTGTATCCGTTTGCCTATCATGTCGTGTGTGTCTGAGTGTCTGTAGGGTGTGCAGCGGTGTGTTTTGCAGTCGGCCGTGTGTGAACTCCACTTCACTGTTGTGCCTTTTAAGATATGCACTTGTATGGGCTGGCTGGTCCTTGGTATGCTTGCCTATAGACAGTTGCTCACTTGGTGCGGTGAGACCTACCTATGTGGTTGTAGTATATACCAGGCGTGTTTTAATGGGCTTTTTTGTGACCCACATGTCTCATACAATAGAGTCGGTCGGGTTCATCGACTACGAATACGGTAACTATAGTTACCGAGGGTTTGATATTGGCAACCATTTCTGTGAATTCGCTGGAATGGAGGACCCGGTGGACTACTCACTGTTCCCTAAAGAAGACTTTCAGAAGAGGTGGCTGAGGAACTACCTGTCAGAATATCAGCCCCATCGAGGTATGACCTGACAGTAGTCAATGTGGTTCCTCCGTGTGTGTGTGTGTCATCACACAGTAGTCAATGCGGCTCATTCGTGGGTGTGTGTGTCATCACAGAGCAGTCAATACGGCTCAACCGTGTGTGTGTGTGTGTCATCACAGAGCAGTCAATGCGGCTCATCCGTGTGTGTATGTGTCATCATATAGTATTTGATGTTTCTTATTTGTATGTGTGTGTATCATGTATTGTGTAGGTTTCGCCTTTGTGTTTGCATGGGTAGGGTGTTTATGTATAGTGTCTACTTTAATATATATGTGCAGGTGTGTGTGTGTGTGTGCGTGTGTATGTACATATATATATATAGGGTACGCGCCCGCATTAGGCGGCCAATCCTACCTTATCTCGAGCCACACTTCCAAAGGATAGTATCTCGAATTGAGTCTCATATACTCAGTATCAGCCAACCCGTGCACCTGGTGAACACAAAGCCTTACTGGAGCACCCATGTATGGCCTATACACAACTATGCATAAATATACTCGCAGAAAAATGTACAATCACAGTTAAGTTTACGTTGCGCACGCTAATGTCTATCTCTACCTGTGCGTGAACAGAGGTATCTAAAAATTTACAATCACAGTTAAGTTCACGTTGCGCACTCTAGTGTCTATCTCTGCCTGTGCGTGAACAGAGATATCTACCGACGACGTCGAGAAGTTGTACCGGGAGGTGAACAAGTTCGGACTGGCCGCCCATATCTATTGGGGCGTGTGGGCTCTAGTCCAAGCCAAATTTAGTGACATCGACTTCGACTACGCAGCCTACGCGCAGATCCGATTCCTGGTGTGTCTGCCTGTGCCCTCGAATGATCAGTAATATTGAGTGTACTTCTATATAGAATATAAGGTGGTGCATCTGGATTTGGTTCACAGTATATTGACAAGTCCACTATATTATAGTGGAAAAATAGAGTGCCTTATATAATAGTGGACAAATAGAGTCCACAATATTATAGTAGACAAATAGAGTCCATTATATTATAGTAGACCAATAGAGTCCATTATATTATAGTGGACAAATAGAGTCCATTATATTTTAGTAAAAATAGATATAGTCCATGATATTATAATGGACAAATAGAGTACATTATACTATAGTGGGCAAATAGAGTCCATTATATTAAAGTGGGCAAATAGAGTCCATTATATTATAGTAGACCAATAGAGTCCATTATATTATAGTGGACAAATAGATTCCATTACATTATAGTATATATATATATATATTTATATATATATAGTCCACTACATTATAGTGGACAAATAGAGTACATTATACTATAGTGGGCAAATAGAGTCTATTATATTTTAGTGGACAAATAGAGTCCATTATATTGTATTGGACATATAGTCTATTACAATATAGTGGACAAATAGAGTCCATTCTGTTATAATAGACAAATAGACTCCATCATATATTATAGTGGACAAATAGAGTACATTATAGTATAGTGGGTAAATAGAATCCGTTATATTTTAGTGGACAAAAAGAGACCATTACATTATATTGGACAAATAGAGTCCATTACATTATAGTGGACAAATAGAGTACATTACACTATAGTGGGAATATAGAGTCCCATTATATTTTAGTGGATAAATAGAGTCCATTATATTATATTGGACAAATAGAATACACTATACTATAGTGGGTAATTGAGTCCATTATATTATAGCAGACATATAATGAGTCCATTATATTATAGTGGACAAATAGAATACAGGCAAATAGAGCCAGATTGATCATGATCTCATACCAGAACGAGGAAATACGATTCTGGAAATGTTATAGCTGGGTTGTTTGCTGCCGGTGTTGCCATACACTGTCACTGATACACCGACTACCCCACTACAGGAATACCTAAAGAGGAAGGATGAGTTCCTAGCCCTGTAGATCAGCTGCGCTAAAAACCCTAAAACGGCGTAAAGGATTGTCTTAACAATTAAAGGCGTATAGGATTGTCTTGACAATTAACGGCGTAAAGGATTGTCTTGACAATTAACGGCGTAAATGATTGTCTTGACAATTAAAGGCGTAAAGGATTGCCTTGACAATTAACGGCGTAAAGGATTGTTTGACAATTAACGGCGTAAAGGTTTGTTTGACAATTAACGGCGTATAGGATTGTCTTGACAATTAACGGCGTAAAGGATTGTCTTGACAATTAACGGCGTAAATGATTGTCTTGACAATTAACGGCGTAAAGGATTGTCGTGACTAGAAATGACTCTCCGTCCCACCAAGACGAAGCAGGTGGCCCTCTGAATACGCACCATAGCAGATTGAGCACCTTGCAGGCGCACTTCCATGAATGAGTGGTGTGGCTGGGCTTCGTGGCATAATAAAAATCATTAGTATCAGAAGAAAGCGCCGAAGAGTCCTTTTGGAGGTTTTAGGGTTATATTCCCCTTTTTGCCTTTTGGAGGTTTTAGGGTTTTATATTACCCTGTTTGCTATTAGTCGGATACGACCTCGCAAGCTTAAGAAACGCACTAGCATATTTTTACAAGCGGTTGCTTCGCACACCGTGAGCTAACCTCGCACTCGCTTGCCACATCAACATCACCATCTTCTACATACACCCTCTGTAAACCCGAGAGTGAGTCCTGTATATTATTGAAGGTGTCACGCATAGTACAGCTATGTTCGGCATTGGCGGGAAACCAATCTCGCAACGGATGACTATTGAACGATTCTAATGTTGGTAAAAGAGATTTCAAAGTTGGAATGGCTGCGGATATTGCGGGGGGTATGTCCCTTGTGTATTCTGTATCGAGAACAACTCATTCACAACTGGGTACCCCAAGCGAAACGGTATTCTCGAATTGAAGTTAAAGATATTTGCTACAGTTTGCTATTAGAAATGGCTTCTCATTCCTTTTTCATTTTGCACGATCCTCTGACTGGTTGCGCATTCTGGAGGACAGCCGACTGACCAAAAAAAATATGGAACTTGTGGTGTTCACATACTTGCCCAGCACCCAGGCCTGCAGGTATTTGCCTCGTGTAGCCTTCCTTATAAATACTTGTTTTTTAGCCTACCTTATACCTCTATTTTAGTCTACCTTGATCTTTATTTAAGCCATCCTTATAAATACTTATATTATAGACAATAGTATACAGTTTGGAAACTGAAACTTCCTTAGATGACTCTGATATCAGTGATATGGCATGTAAGCAGTCCGATCACTGAAAAAACTAAGCGGGGGGTTTTTTTTAATGTCTAAGATGAATAATCCCAATACACACAAAGTATTTTTTTCTAATTTAAATTTTGGCATGTGAAAGGCTCGCAGACTAATCCCCCCCCCACTTCTCCTCTTCTTCCCATATATATAATAAATAATATACGTAGTACATTCATACAGTAAGTATATAAATACTGCACTACAATGGTTAATGTGTCTGTAGCATTGCTTTCAGAAGAGGTACACATAGAATGTACGTAACTGCGCTTGAATCTGAACAATTTTTGCCAGAAGATGTTTTTTTTAGTAGTTCATAGAGGATCAGGGGAAGGGAGAGCGAAGTCCCAGATCGGAATTCGTATTAATTTTATATTGCCAATGATTGCCCAGTGCCCAGTGCCCAGTGCCCTCTGTGTTAGGACTACTCTAGTATTTTTAACCAGAGTCTTCTACTATTAATACTACTCTCTACTATGTAGTAGAGAGAGGGACTGCGAGAGTCTAAATACTTAATACTACTCCTATAGAGAGGCCGAGACCCGAGAAAAAACAATACTTGTGACTCATGTTTGTTTATGTGAACACGCTTTGTTGGCTTTTTGCATAAAATATTTTGTTAATATCTCCCTACGCAGGGTTTGAGGAAAACAGCTGATTGCTGGCTGATGGCCTGGAGGCTGGAGTCCTGGGATGTCTGGCTTGCTCATTGCTGTGATGGTGCGCAGGTTCGCATCGAAAAAAATGTATTTACATTAACCTCTACAACTATTTTCAATACTATTTAGTAAATAATAAACATTTAGATGAATGAAGTTCATATCCATACGGCCGAGCAGCTAGGAGACGGATTGCGTTTCTCCATCTATTGTGAATATAGCGAATATTACAGAGAGGCAGAAGTGGAGCATAATATAGATTGTACATCACTATGGTCGTTGGTGGATCAAATGCAGAGTCAGGTAGGCAATGTTGTTTTTTGTTGCTGATACGACACGATTGTTTTTACTCGCTAATGCGAATTTATATATGCATATATATATTTATAT
>NW_014040386.1:105819-110015 GCF_001186125.1 Sphaeroforma arctica JP610 | reverse complement strand
TATATATATTGTGTGTGTGTGTGTGTTGTTGTTTACTTCTATATATATATATATATATATATATATATATATGGATGTATATGTGTATTTGTCTGTGTGTAATTATTATTTTATAGCTTGAGTACATGCAATGAGTGTGCTTCTTTTTGTGTGAAAATAGAGTATATTTCATGGCCCAACATCAACAACCTTCAATCAGTTTACACTTAGCTATTCCAATACATATCAACAGACTGGAGGCGGTACGCCTGTGGGGGGTTAGCTTCATGCACGGCCGAGACCCTCACATTCCCCATAGATCTGACAAAGACCAGATTACAGCTACAGAGTGGTAGTGGGAGTGGTGTCCAATACAGGGGCATGTTGCACGCGTTATATAAGATCAGTACGGAGGAGGGCTTCCGCTCGTTATATAATGGGTGAGTGAGTCCTATTTCAAAAATATTGAGGTGTATGTGTATGTGCGGCTATGAATAACTCGCACGTGACTTGTGCAATACACCTGGCGCGTATGTTTTGGACTCGGTAACGTGTGTTTATTTAATTTAACCTGAACATATACGATGGGCCTCTCGGAGTATAGAACTGTATATAGTGTTTCCGTACGGTCTGCCGTATAAACTCTTGCAAGGGACAGCGGTCACTACACCAATACAGTGTGGTAGCCGGATGAACATAGGCTCGCCTGTGGATCTGATGTGAGTTGTGTTCTAAGCGAATGATTTTTTTCATTCCAGCGTTAGAAGTTGTGCATTTCGATGGAGCTACGCACAAGGTTTGACATAGCCCTCTAGAGTGTGTGTATGTACTGGATTGTGTACATATTATGTACACATAAGCGATTAGTGTATAGCAATTAGGGGATATGGCTGTGTATTGGCATCTCAAGTGTTGTTCCTGGCTGCTATGGTTATCAATGCACGCGCGTGAGAAGATAGACTAGTTTCGATCGGATCATCCGTCTCTTGAAACCTGATTTCCAACTCGGATACATTTGAGGGCAAACCGTTGTGTTCTATATTTATACCAGCACACACAAACACCCGCACACTTCTACAGCCCGGTTTCATGGTGTTTCCAATTTGCCTTACAGCAATCGCCCCAACGTCTAGAGTGAGTTGACCTGCGCACACGTCCATTTAGGTACCGAAATGTCTCTAGCATAAATCTTATTGGAGCTGTAAGGTGGTTTTTTTATATCTGTTTATTGAACTGTTCTCTCACTGTAGGGGGACATTTCTGCCGGTGCTATTTATCGGCCTAGGTAGGCAGCGATTATCGTATATGATTGCATTAGACTACGACACCAACCTTCAGGCTAAGTCTTATAAATATTCTAGTACAACCTTCTTTCTCATGTATTCTATCTCACACACCGTTCTGGCTGTCACTTTTGCTATAACACTTCCTAGGCTCCGTCTTTTGAATGTCATAGTACAACCTTCCTTCCCATGAATTCTTTGCTACACTCCGTCCTGGCTGTCGCATTTGCTATAACACTACCATAGTCTTCCTTCCCATGTATTCTATGTCACACACCGTCTCCTGTCGCTTTCCCTATTCCTTATACAGGTGCTCGCCAGCGTTGCTCCGGCAACTTACCTACGGCACACTTAAGATGGGCTTCTACAAAGACCTGCGAAGCAAACTCGGCGCGACGAACGGACCCTCTCTGGGAGTGGATGTAACGTCGGGTATTATCGCAGGAGGCGTGGCTGCGGCAATTGCGAACCCGACGGATGTTGCCAAGGTGTGTTGTAGTTTGAGGACATAAGCTTATTTATATAGGGGCAGTGGTGTAGATATATGTATATAATATATATGTATGTATATATATATGTATGTATGTATATATATATATATGTATGTATGTATATATATATATATGTATATATATATATACTTGTTTAAAGGTGTGTAGGAATAGATATATGGGTATATTTTATATATGTGTACGTGGATATATGTTTTGGAGGTAGAAATAGCTTCGGGTGTCAGCGTTGGTGGCGTACCTGCAGTAATTGCTGGACCTATGGATGTTGCAAATATTTTTTGAGATTTTTGGGTTTTAGGGGTCGTTTGTTCGGGAACATGGAGTGTGTATAAGACTATACTTTTAGACTGGGTATGTATCGTTGCATTCTAATAGACTGGTATATGTAATGTTGCATTCTATTAATATGGTGTATGTAACATTGTATTCTATTAATATGGTGTATGTATCGTTGCATTCTATTAATATGGTGTATGCATCGTTGCATTCTATTAATATGGTGTATGTATCGTTGCATTCTATTAATATGGTGTATGCATCGTTGCATTCTTTTAATATGGTGAATGTATCATTTTATTAATATGGTGTATGCATCGTTGCATTCTATTAATGCGGTGTATGCATCGTTGCATTCTATTAATTTGGTGTATGCATCGTTGCATTCTATTAATATAGTGTATGCATCGTTGCATTCTATTAATACGGTGTATGTATCGTTGCATTCTATTAATATGGTGTATGTATCGTTGCATTCTATTAATATGGTGTATGCATCGTTGCATTCTATTAATTTGGTGTATGCATCGTTGCATTCTATTAATATGGTGTATGTATCGTTGCATTCTATAAATATGGTGTATGTATCGTTGCATTCTATTAATATGGTGTATGTATCGTTGCATTCTATTAATATGGTGTATGCGTAGGATCTAGCATACGGCCTATTTAGTGCTAACAAAGGGACTGTGGCGAGTGCACAGAGCCTACTGAGTTCTTACGGTTGGTCATTTACCTTGACAGGTGCGGATGCAAGCTCAATCAAACGGAAAGTACAAAAATGCCATACACGCCATCACCACGATAGCCCGGGAAGAAGGTCTTTCTGGTCTTTACAGGGTACGTTTATTCCCAATCTGCTATACAGGATACGTTTATTCTCCTTTCTTTTTTTTTTTTACTAGGTCTATGCGCGTGGTTTTTGTAGTATGTGTTTATGCTCTGAATATTTGCTTATCTGACCCGTGAGGTGTGTGTCTGTCCATATGTTTGCCACATGATACAAAATTTCACACCTCGTACGCATGTGTAGATAGCATTATTCTACGTAGCTTCTTCTAGGTACGTTTATTTACGTAGCCTCTGATGAGTGCGTTTATTTACGTAGATGCGTACGTTTATTTGCGTAGTCTCTAGTGGCTTCGTTTGGTGTTGCAGTCATTTCATAAATATCATGGTCGATGTATCGGTCGTAGGGTAGGTGTTTATGCATTCAGCATACAGTGCTATTGATGAAGACTCAACAGATGAACTGTCTGTACTAGTAGTAGTCCTTGTAGTTGCTATACTGTACATACACCACGCAGGGTTTAGGGTGCCATGTAGTCCAAATGGGCCAGATAGCTTATTCCGTGGCCTCATTCGCATAGTACTGTGGGGTGGCTTGCTTAGTACATAGTACTGTGGGGTGGCTTGCTTAGTACATAGTACTGTGGGGTGGCTTGCTTAGTACATAGTACTGTGGGGTGGCTTGCTTAGTACATAGTACTGTGGGGTGGCTTGCTTAGTACATAGTACTGTGGGGTGGCTTGCTCAGTACATAGTACTGTGGGGTGGCTTACTCAGTACATAGTACTGTGGGGTGGCTTTCTCAGCACATAATAGTACACACATGTGACATTTTGTTGTACAGGACTGGAGATTTAAAAGACTGAGTCAGTGATCTGTAGTCTATAGTCGTGCTACATATGTTTCTATTTGAAGCCATTGTGATATTCTCGAGTACTTGTATATTGAGTCCGCCGTTCGCACATTTATTCTACATGTATTAGCGGCAATATATGAGTACAGTTGATGTGGGCCTCGGTTGACTGCCTGCATATCTCTGAGGCCCTCAGCACTTGAAGTGATTTAAACCCAGAAGCTCTATATAGAACCATACATAGCGAGAACAGGTCCCTGTATGCCCGTTCAGATAGTACAGGATGTGCTGTGTGCTATATCCCCACTACCCCAGCCATAGAGACAATGTGTGGGAGTTGGGGGTGACCCACTATATATAGGGGCACAGGATTTGGTCCTTGTTTTCCTATTTCTGCGCCATGGACATCTTACTAGTCATTTAAGGATGTGCTGTTTGCTAGCAACATATTGCTATATACATAAGCAAGATGTGATCCTTGTTTTTCACTTTCTGCGTAATGAA
>NW_014040386.1:100110-105799 GCF_001186125.1 Sphaeroforma arctica JP610 | reverse complement strand
CTTTCTGCGTGTTACCATCTTACTATACACTCACGGGTGTGCTATTTGCTATCAACATATTACCTTATACATACGGATGGTATGATCCTTGTTTTCAAAATCTCATATACACTCAAGAGTGTGCTGTTTGTTAACAACATGTTTCTATATACCTACACTCACAGGGTGTGTCGCCCACAGTTCAGCGTGCGTGTGTGGTGGCTGGGGTGGAGCTCCCGGCATACGATGTGTCGAAGCGATACTTTCTGCACCACAAATACTTCGAGGACTCCTACGGACTGCACTTCATGTGAGTATTTTGGGCCACATGGTCTGTCCCATTCCCTTTTTTATTTTTATTTTTGGGCCATGCTTGTCGAGGGACGCTTATGATTAAGTCTAAGAATCCTAAAAATCCCGAAACTTCGGTACCGTCACTTTTAGACAAACATAATTGCGCATGCATGAACGATTTCCAAACCGAACTGCCTGAATTTGAACTTGTCTGACCTTACTTATTAGCTGCTTCAAAATCAAATCCCGCGTATCAGTTATTGCATATGTTCACAGATGTTCCGAACAGCTATTCTACATTTGATGAAGGAGCTCATGGCAATGGTTAACATATGCAGCAAACGCCCCATACCATACGGAAACTGTACATACATACATACAGAATGAATACGATAGCTTGGATACTGTATATACATACATACAGAATGAATACGATAGCTTGGCAACCGATTGGCCATCCCTGATGGGTTGTGTGGTTTTAAAGTGACTAACTTCCAGCCCTGCTGATTGTCTGGTGTGCATGCACTTACAGGTGTAGTAATATTGCGGGATTGGTGGGTGCCATCGCCTCAAACCCGATAGATGTTGTTAAGGTAGGTGTGTATGGTGTATATACATATGTTTCGGTTGGTGTTAAGGTGTGTGTGAATGGCGTATACACATATATTACGGTTGTTGTTAAGGTAGGTGTGCATGGTGTATATACATATGTTTCGGTTGGTGTTAAGGTGTGTGTGAATGGCGTATACACATATATTATGGTTGTTGTTAAGGTAGGTGTGCATGGTGTATATACATATGTTTTGGTTGGTGCTAAGGTGTGAGTGAACGGCGTATATACATATAGTACGGTTGTTGCTAAGATAGGAATGCTTAGTGTATATACACATGTTGGGCCTATAAGCGAGCATTGCGTGTACGTACAGTTGTTGTCAAGGGGGTGTTCATGGTGTATATACATATGTTGGGTCTGGTACGTATGTGCTTCTAAACACGGAAATTGTGTGTTGTGGCGATGTTGTGGGTTATACTGTCCCATCGGATCCTGTGTGTACTGCCTTTGTGCCGCTTGTTCTGTGTCTGTTTGAAGAGAAGGCTTTATCAGCTAGATGCATTTTGCTTTGGTGGTTGTATATGTATATGACCTAGACAGGCGTGTGTGTATCCTGTAGGCGGCTATGCGAATAGTAAAGGATAGATAAGACATATCAGGTATGTGTACACATACAGGTATTTGAGTACATGTATTAGTTTGGGATTGTCGCCACATGCCAGCTGCATATTAGTTTCATGGTGCGTATGCGCGTCTATGTGTACAGTTGGTGTGTTATTTTTTATCCTTTCATACGCGTTATACATCCCCCACCCGCCGAGGCATATGCAGATACTGACACGTCTTGCGAGCTATAGTGGGTTTTAGGGTTTAGGGTATGTAGGGTTGGCTAGTGGAGTGTATACTGGAGTAATACGCTACTACTACACCACACTCGCTGGAGTCTCCATACTGGCACAACCCCAACCATCTCATCTACACTCGCAGTTCCATCCATGCGCATTATCTTGCATCTCAATCCCGACTCCCCATGCCTATACTCACACAGACACGTCTCATGAGCCAAAGCGCATCGGCGACTGGAGTGTACACTGGAGTGATGGACTGCTTCCGCAAAACTGTCGCGGCTGAGGGCTGGATGGCGTTGTACAAAGGCTTTATACCAAACTACGCACGGCTGGCGCCATGGAATATAGCGTTCTTCATGTCGTATGAGCAGTACGCGCGGTTTGTCGGCTTGTATGAATACTAGTATTAACTTTTATTTCTAAATAAACTTGCTGATTAGATGCACCGGATGGTATTGTATGTAGCCTTAGTTGTGTCGTATGGGTAGTGCACCTGGGCTTAGCACATAGGTCCGGACATGATAGAAGTGCCCTGGTATATTGGAGCTGCTTTTATGTCGAAGGAGCAGACATCCGGTTTGCTGCTTTTTAACGGAGTCAATTAATATTAAATAAATTAGCACTCCTCGTACTGGTCAAAACTGACGAATAACATATCAGATATACCCTCGTACAGTGAGGCCCCCTGTGGTCGTATCAGCAGTATGTCCAGTATGTCGGGTTGAATGGGTGCCTTAAATCCAAGTGCTGCTAGTATTTGTTTTCTCCCTCACTTGCCTGTCCTGCCCTACACCCTGCTTAACCCCCCAAATCAAACTAAAACCATACATAACTTTCAAACCCTATTTGAACGCTACATGACCTCGAAACCCTACTTAAACCGTACATAACCATTAAATCCTACTTAAAAACTGCGCAAGCTCTAAACCTTACCTAAACCTTACTACTTGAAACTACACAAGCTCTACACCCTACATAAGCTCCTACTTGACCCTACATAACTGCTACACCCTTTTTAAACCCTACATAACCTCTAACCCCTCCTTGAAGCACACATAACCTATAAACTCTACTTAAACCCTACATAACCTCTAACCCCTACTTACACCCCACATATTCTAAACCCTACGTAAACCCTATATAACCGCGAAAACCTACTTAAACTCCATGTAACCTCTAAACCCTACCTAAACCCTACTTAACCTCTAACCCATACTTAAACCCTACTTAACCTCTAACCCATACTTAAACCCTACACAAAAATATATCCACTTGTATAAAAAGGAGAGGGGTGGAGGGGCTTATTTTTGAAACTTCTATTTTATTATCGTTAACCTACGTCAACGCAGACGAGCCCGATGTGAGATACCTGCGGACAAACTTGATCAGCACATACACTGCAACCGCGGCTACAGCGACATATAAAGACTTCTGTTTGGATTTGATCTCCTGTACGACCTGTCCTAGTTGGGGTTTTTGGGTTTTTGGGGTTTTTTGGCCTCCACTCACTTGTCCAAAAGGCAGAGGCGGTGGTACGTACGGAGCCTGCGTATGAATATAAGAAGAGAAATGGCTGTTTTTTAAGAATATTGTATCCCATTACTATGAAACTTATTCGAGGTTGAAGGAAAGACATGGATTTGCATACGAAAAGACATGCATGTCCTTTCGAGATATTTCATGTTTAAAGGAAAGAGATGTTCGGCTCTAAGTGTGGAGATGGGGCTCGCAGTAGAAGAGAGGTGAAGACGTACGTAAATGCCTAAGCTACAGCTGAACGTCTCCGAACGGGTTCCAAGCAAACGCGTACAATGCTATCTGAAGCCATTCTTGCACACAAATATACAGTCCCTTTTCTGCATGTTGGCTTTTCACCCCAAATTCGACCCGAAAACTCGAAACAATAGAAACAGAACCGTCCCTCGTGGTGGTTCATTACACTGTAGGTCGTTCGCAATACGGTTTACTCTGTGAGTACATTCCGCACAATCCCTGTATGATCACAATAATGCATCCACCGAAGCCCAAACCCCTTAAAACTCAAAACCTAGAACACGCACACAACCCCGTATCGCCTTGTCCCATACCTTTTCGACGGATTCTTCTAGCACATCGGCCTTCATATAGAATTTGCCAATCTCGGTGATCTGTACCCGGATGTATTTGCCCAGATACTGATCCAATTTTGGTATCAGAATCTGCGAGCAAGTATCCAATCCATGGAACAAAGCGGTAACATTATTTAAGTGTGCTATGGCCGACGTCAACAATACAACCCCTTAAAGCACTCTATTTGGGAATGATGTAATATTTTTATACTGTGAAACTCCTGTTTGGGGCTCTGGTTGTGCATGTCAGTGAACATTACTTAAAGAGATATTCTCTTGGTTTTAAACCGCCACACGCACATGTTCAAAGCTCTGCCTATACACTATCAGTAGCCACACCATAGGAAACCCACATTTAAATCATTAACACTGCACTGTCACTCTCACCTGTTCAAAGCTCTGCCTATACACTATCAGTAGCCACACCATTGGAAACCCACATTTAAATCATTAACACTGCACTGTCACTCGCACCTGTTCAAAGCTCTGGTTATGCGCTACCCAGTAGTTGCCATCACTGGACACATCGGTCACCAACACCATGTACTCGAGACCAATACGTTCAGGAGTGTATATTTGGTATGAGTTGAATAGAATGGTGGCCGCTCGACTCCTCTGTTTGCACTGATTAGGATGGAGATAGGGGTCCAAGTCTTCAGTTAGGGATAGGCCATTAGGGCTTTAGGGCTTTAGGGTTTAGGGTTTAGTGCACTAGTACACTATCAAACTGTTGCGACGCTGATGGAGGTGCTTTGCTTGCACTGATAATAGATAGGCGTGCAAGGGTTTAGTTCTGGATACATTGACAAAGTACTAAGGTGTTCACAGCTGACGGTGGGGCCTTGTTTGCACTCTCGAGCGAATAAGACGTTCAAGGTGTTGACTTGGAACACCGTGTAGGGTATCAAGGTATGCGCTCTTTTAAGCGAATAAGACGTTCAACGTGTTGATTTGGAACACCGATGTATGGTATCAAGGTATGCACTCTTTTAAGTGAATAAGACGTTCAACGTGTTGATTTGGAACACCGTGTATGGTATAAAGGTACTGCTAAGCGGATGAAGATGAATAAAGAGGGGAATAGTAATAGCGGAGACGTACCTCTAGCGTGTTGACCTTCTTCATGTTGGCGGCAGGGGTTCCAGGGCGGGGGTAGAATTTGGAGATGTTCAGCACCTGTGAAGTGTTTTAGGGTTTTAGGGTGAAATGTTTTATGTAGCCATCAGTTGGAGCTGTAGCGGTGTGTGCGCGATACAATAACATATGCCACATATAGAGATGCATAACACCTGTCTCAAGGCATTCATAAACACCCATCAACCGTGTAGTGTCGTGTGTATAATTATTAACATGTGGGTGTGAACGTATGGGTATGTGCACACCAGTGACTTGTAAGGCATTGCGAGCAGTCCAACATCTAAGGCCCACCCGGTTACCGTCAGCCAATCCGTTAAGTGGCGTGTGCATTGGTAACCAGCTCATCCGGCCCCTTCACGCCTAACCCCTGCGCAAATGAGCTTAACCCCCATCTGATAAGAGAAGATAACATGAACGTACCGGGAACTTATACTTCTTTATAAGGTCGAGTGTCTCCTCGAACTCCTCGGCCGTTTCGGTGGGGAAGCCGCAGATGATGTCCGTGGACACGGTCATGTGTGGCACATTGTCAATAAGATACGATGCCAGTTCCTGTGGGAGAGCATAGAACAGAGAGCATATATACATTGGACTGAGTATGTGGGTGATACTATACATTAGACTGACTATGTGGGTGATACTATACATTAGACTGAGTATGTGGGTGATACTATACATTAGACTGAGTATGTGGGTGATATTATACATTAGACTGAGTATGTGGGTGATACTATACATTAGACTGAGTATGTGGGTAATACTATACACAA
>NW_014040386.1:98677-99714 GCF_001186125.1 Sphaeroforma arctica JP610 | reverse complement strand
GACTGATTATGTGGGTGATACTATACATTAGACTGAGTATGTGGGTGATACCTACTGAGTGCAAATGCCCACACTCTGTCGGATAAGTGTGGATACCACTTGACTGATGAAGACAAAAGCTACACTAAAGGTATAACCTGCCTGGATTGTATTATATAGAAACTCTATACACATGTACATACATACATACACTTATACTTATCTGTATATACACATTTATATCAATCGTGCGGGTTTAACTGTATGTTGGACTGCACTGGATCTTTAAGCAGGCAGTTTTATGCATAGTCGGCTGTTGACGATAATTAATGAGAAGTGTAATATTATACACAGGCTGTCCGTAGTCCATCACCCATAGTATATGGTCTTAAGCCACGCCACATGCTAAATATATTCACGGATTAAACCCGTTTACCACGTGAACTCAACCAGCAGATGCTTCCGATGAAAATTTTAGGGTTCAGAGTCTAGGGTTAGGGATATATATGTGTTGTGTTATACACATATCACAAGACAGAGTATCGTAGAGCTGTCAGACTCAGCAGAAATACATACTCCATTCAGCCCAATTGTGAAGTACGCCAGTGACTACTGGGCTGGGCCAAGCACATGAACGCACCGCCTACTGTGAGAATGACCATCAACAAACATGAACGAGCAGAGCTTAACATCCACCCAAAGTAGGTTGACTGTACACCGCTCATACTCTGACACAAACACAAGCACAGACACAGACACAAACCGCCCTCTCTCTCTGCACACCACACGCACCCCCTGCTGTGTACACGCACATCCACAACAAAAACTAACACGCCTCAAAGTCAGCGTACGTGTACGCAAACACCCAATAACTACATGAACCCACAAGAAAACACCCAACATTCACATAGTACCACGTACACCAACACAAACACACCTCAAAGTCAGCGTACGTGTACGCAAACACCCAATAACTAATGAACCCACAAGTAAACACCCAACATTCACATAGTACCACGCACACCAACACAAACACACCTCAAAGTCAGCGCATGTAT
>NW_014040386.1:90276-93806 GCF_001186125.1 Sphaeroforma arctica JP610 | reverse complement strand
GGTGTGTGAGTGGGAGTGCATATGTACATACATGTGTGCGAGTGTGTGTATGTATGTATTTGTGTGCGCGTAGGTGAATGTACATATGTATATATATATACCTAAATAACACCCCAAAATAGCATGCAGATAACGTACACGTACCTCTACCACACCCTCGGCCAAGACCTCTTCCACGCGGTTCACAATTTCCTCCAGCGGATACGACCCCAACTCCCCGCGTGCGTGCTTGGTCTTGCAGTAAGTGCACTGATTCAGACACCCAGTGCTGATAGGCACAATCTCGATCAATGGATTCTTGCGGATCTTAGGCAAAGATAGGGCGGCTCCCCCGGCTCGTGTCTTCTTACCTCCATCTGTGTGAGAGGAAGCATGTGAGTTGTTGATTTAAGAAGTCTCTGCTATATGTGATTGGAACGGATTTAGGTCTAGGCGTTCGTATGCAACGTCTACAGGACATCCAACCGGAATAGAACACTATTAATGTACTGTAGGTATGCCATTCTTACTGAGCCATCGTCCAACTGTGGGAGAGAGAAGTGGTCCGTTGCTGAGCCAAATGGGACCCACATCGATAGAAGCTGGCATTGATTGGCAGGGGTATAACCATGTGTGTCTCTAGAGGATGTACTGGCGAGTATGGAAATGATACACGGCAAACATGCCAAAGAAATATATTAAGGCCCAGAAGGACAAGGAGAATGTATATCGATATACCACGAGGCTTGCTATAGTGGTGGCGGCGTGTGGTCGTAAGAAATCTGGTTCTGTACCAACACACATGCTAAGGATGAACAGTTCCAACAAAGTGCAACAAATCTACACATGCACCCAGTACATGGTTCATAAGCTCAAGGTGTATGGGCATATAAAGACAGAACACCAACAAGTCCTCTATAAACAGTGCAGCAAGGTACACTGTGCGCTACAGATGCGCATATATGGCATATAAGGACAAGATAACAACAAGTCGTCTATAAACAGTCAATAAAGACAATACCGAGCTTTACTGTGTTACAGATGTGCATATATAGCATATAAGAACAAGACACTGACAAGTCCTTTATAAACAGTGCAACATGACACAACACTGGGCTGTACTGTGTCTCCTCCGCATTGCAGCATGAGCGAAAATTGCACCTCATCAGATCCAACTCACATTCTCGAGAACCAGAAGATTCAAGATTCGAGATCCACTTGCCCTTAAAAAGTCACTCACTCACTCTACCACACACCCATCTTAAGCTTAAACACGGCACCTTATCACAAAGCCACACAAGTGCACACCTGAGCCATCCTGCTTCTTCTCCTTGAGTAGCCTGACTGAGTGGCCCTTAAACAATCACTCACTCACTCTACCACACACCCATCTTAAGCTTAGCCACGGCAACTTGTCACAAAGCCACACAAGTGCACACCTGAGCCATCCTGCTTCTTCTCCTTGAGTAGCCTGACTGAGTGGCCCTTGAGTGTCTCCTCCACGACCTCGACTATCCGATCGATCTGCTGCACACCCACAATGGAGTAGCCTTGGTACGTCCCGGGCGCTCCTTGGGAGACGCACCTGTTCTTGTAGAGGATACAGCAGTAAAGCAAAGTGACTAATTGAATGCCCTGTAGTTGTAGCATGATGCATGGCTCAGATGTTCGGTAGTTGGCTTCGGATTCGTTTTGATGGGACATCACACGAAGGATATCACGACAGATACATGTCAAATGGACCGTCGCTGTAGGATTGACAGACAACCCACTCATTGAAGGTCTGATACGAGGAGTGGAATCGAGAATGCATGGGAAACGTACTGATGACGTTGTACATAGTGCGTGGAGTCAACAAAAAGTAGGAAACGTCCGGATGAAGTTATATATAGTCTCAATCGGCGAGTACTGACAACAAGATACAGCACCAACTGACTGGCCTCATTGTAGGCTCATTGTAGGCTTCACAGCAGCAATACTGACTGTATATGTGTGGTGAACAGTGAAATCTGCTTCAATAAGAACGTATTATATAAAAATCCCTATATATGTATCTGATGTATTAATCAGTGTAGAAGGCGGCGGTGTACTCTAGCAGCGGTGTCCATAGTATACTGTGTCATTCAGAACAAGTGTCTGGGGTTAATTACTACGCAAAGCACCTTGCAGCCTAGTCGTGTGCATGCATGAGCTTCTCTCTGGAGAGACTATCGGAAACCCCTAAACCCTAAAACCCTAAAACCCCTAACCCAAAACCCTATAGTACCATCGGATGAATTGAAGTGCGTTGGTGGGACAATATTATACCCCATTACGCCACAAGTCTAAAGCTACCAAACCAACCCGAACTAGGACAAGGAAGGTGGGGATCATTGGATACAATGAGGGTACACTGCCCGGAGGGGCGTATTGGCCTGATACACAACTACTTCAGCAGTGAATCACCACACAAATTCAACACTTTATAATGTCTGAAGATGTTTTGCATCCGATTAGATGGGCATGGTAGGTAGATTGAACACGCCGGCCATTGCCGAACACTACGCGCTGCAAATATGCAGTTCTAATTTAAAGTCCGAAATCGCATATCCGAATACATCTACACCGCAAATGAGGCTAGCATAACACACGCTGCGGTTCATAGTAACCTCCCCTCGCCATGACACACTACCTTGGCTAAGGTCAGAAGCAACGAGCCCAATCACACATCAAACACACACTCGTACACGCTGATACGTACTCCGCGCATATAGACCAAACAATCAACCAATACCCATGACAGTGCAGCCATCATACCCAGCTATGACGACCCTCCTGTCGGAATCCTTGGCTTTCTGAATAGCCCCCTGCAAGCTTTGTTCCGACGGGTTCTTAACGGTACACGAGTTGAGCACCCACAGAGCCGCCTCTTCGGCTGTGTTGGTGATGTGGTAGCCTGCCAATACGTGCAAACAAAGCGACGGATATGAAGTGTGAGATTATCGGCGCGGCGTATGGCTATACTGGACTCTTCTGTAGATGTCGTCGAGCGGCAAGGTGATCATTTGTGTGTGTGATAGCACTTGAAACACTTTCGCAGTGTCTTCGGCTGTGATGTTGATGCGGTGCCTTACCGCTGGGTGCGCGTGAGATGCATATACTGCACAGAGTGAGCATAAAGGAGTGTCTCTATTGTATTGCTGCGAGAAATCGTACCTCTAGATTTTGAGCGTCTGTCCGTTCTGCTATTCCGAGATTAGTATACGCTTTTTAGTGTATGTTATGACAAACAAGCACACTCGGCTGCACGCATACGCATAACCTGACCGCAATCGAAACACTGTACTGTCCGTGTTTGTAAGCTTCTTGCAAGTTTTAAAAGTAGGTACCACGTCAATGGTACAAAGACATATTTAACTGATAGGTAAGTATCACTACATATATACATAACATACAAACACATGTAATACAATACAAGTGCATATATATATATATATATATGCTTGTATATGTATATATATATATATATATATATATATATATATATATATATAAATATACACTATAAATAT